>NC_092382.1:104446274-104738774 GCF_030028105.1 Mobula birostris
GGGATGGTGTGGAGCGAAAATCACTCTGTGTCTCATCCCGGGAGTGTGTGATCGGACGGTTTGGAGGGAGATTCACTCTGTGTCTGCCCCGGGAGTGTGTGATGGGACGGTGTGGAGGGAGATTCACTCTGTGTCTGACCCCGGAGGTGTGTGACGGGACAGTATGGAGGGGATTCACTCTGTGTCTGACTCCGGGAGTGTGTGGTGGCACAGTGTGCAGGGGATTCACTCTGTGCCTGACTCCGGGAGTGTGTGATGGGACGGTGTGGATGCAGCTCCACTCTGCGTTTGACCCCGCGAGTGTGTGATGGGACGGTATGGAGGGAGAATCACTCTGTGTCTGACCCCGGGAGTGTGTGCTGGGACGGTGTGTAGGAAGCTCCATTCTGTGTTTGACGCCGGGAATGTGTGATGGGACGGTGTGGAGGGAGATTCACTCTGTGCCTGACCCGGTAGTGTGTGATGGGACAGCGGGGAGGGAGATTCACTCTGTGTCTGACCCCGGGAGTGTCTGATGGGACGGTGTGGAGGGAAATTCACTCTGTGTCTGATCCCGGAAGTGTGTGACGGAACAGTGTGGAGGGGATTCACTCGGTATCTGACTCCCGGAGTGTGTGATGGCACAGTGTGCAGGGGATTCACTCTGTGCCTGACCCCGGGAGTGTGTGATGGGACGGTTTGGAGGGAGATTCACTCTGTGCCTGACCCGGTAGTGTGTGATGGGACGTTGTGGAAGGAGATTCACTTTGTGTCTGACCCCGGGGTGTGTAATGGGACGATGCGGAAGGTGATTTACTCTGTGTCTGACCCCGGGAATGTGTGCTGGGACGGTGCGGAGGGAGATTCACTCTGATGGGACGGCGGAGAGGGAGATTCACTCTGTGTCTGACCCCAGCAGTGTGTGATGGGACTGTGTAGATGAAGTTTCACTCTGTGTCTGACCCCTGAAGTGTGTGATGGGACATTATGGAGGGGATTCACTCTGTGTCTGATTCTGGGAGTGTGTGATGGGACAGTGTGCAGGGAATTCACTCTGTGTCTGACCCCGGGAGGGTGTGATGGGACGGTGCGGAGGGAGATTCACTCTGTGTCTGACCCCGGGAGTGTGTGATGGGACGGTGTGGAGGGAGGATCACATTTACTGTGAATCATTATTTCATTGGGTTGTGTGGTGGAATCGGGTTAAGGGATATGTCTGTATCATGTATTGGTGGGGGTTGTGTCGGATGACGTTGAGGGGTGTCGTCTTCATGCTTAGGGGCCCGTCACGGCCACAGTGAGCGGTGTGTTGGTACCACGGTGATGTGTGTTTCGGGGTAATGTCGGGAATATGTCCCTGTTACAGTTGCCATTTTTATCGTGTGCGATTTGGTCGTTCCGACCGGTGTTGAACTCACCATGAAGCCTCCAGCCGTTACCGGTGATAATGAGGATCGCTGTTAAAACGCAGATTAGCCATATTCTTGAGTCTGAATCTGTCTCTCCTTGCACGTGTTGTCTGTGGAAAAGATCATTCCTTGTCTTTGTCAATCCATCGTCACATTCCCTGATCTACACCACCTCTGCTCTTCCCACCATCTGAGTTCAGGTCACTTTCTTCCCCTACTGCAGAGCAGTGAACGTTAATTACAGAGGAATACAGACCCTTCAGCTCTCGTTCTTGTCCTATACCAATCAAACTAAATGGTCTCTTCCACGACAATGTCCATCTCCGTCCATCGCCTGCACTCCCACCTGTCTTTCAAACAGCCTTTAAACGCCTCTATTGACCTGCCTCCGCCGCTAGCCCTGACAGCACATTCCAGTCAAACAGGCTCTATATGTAAACAAAGACTTGCCCCTCAAATCACCTATAAACCTGCCCCCTGTCATCTTAAACACTCTGCTATTACATCCCGGTCCTGGGGGAGAAACACACCGGGTGTCTGGTCGATCTGTGTTTATCGGCATGATATCGACCTTGACCATGTCTCTCCTCTGATCCTCTAATGCTCCGGAACAAATACGCAGCTCAGCACACTCGTGGCCTCATGCTCAATCTTGTGTTTCCTGCCTTTGTCTGAGGTCTTTACAACATCTATCTCCACACCGACTCCGCTATCTGCTCTGAAACTCTGAGTGCAACTCGAGTTTAACAAGTCTCCACAAAACTTTCATGCACAGTCCTGGCAAACTTTCCCGCTGGATATTAGTTCACCACCAGTTTATCTGTAAACTGGCTTCCATCTCTTCTGTACTGATCCCACCTTCCTTGGAAAAAAAAAACACCATGAATTAAAATTTTGAAGCCCTCTCACCTACACCAAAGGACACACGTGCTAAATAATATTGTATTCCCATGTGTGGCCTCACTGGGACGGGCAGTGGCCAAGTCATTTAATTTATTGGCTAAATTCCTGACCTCAGTTTGAAGAACCACCTCCCTATTCAAACCGATGTCATTGTTACCGATACGGACCAGGATCTCCGGCTGCTCACTCGCCCACTTAACATATATAGGGAAGGAATGATGTGCTGAGGGAAGAGGAAAGAAGGGGAGGAGAGTGGAGGCCACCGAAAAGGTGTTCAGATTGCAGCCTCTAGAGCAGAACGAGTGTGTTGCCATCTTTTTGCTCCCTATCGGTGTTTAGAGTCTATTTAACCGCCGAAATCCTCTGACCTATGACTATGAGACACAGGCAGAACAATACACCCCCTTATAATCCCATCACACACTCCTAGCATCAGACACTGAGTGACGCTCCCTACGCAATGAACAATCACATACTCCCGCGGACAGACAGAGAGTGAATCTCCTTCCACACCGTCCCTCACTCACTCTCGGGAACAGACAGATAGTGAATCTCCCTCCACACCGTCCCTCACACACTCTCGGGGATAGACAGAGAGTGCAGCTCCCTTCACACTGTCCTATCACAGACCTCCCTGTTCAGACTCGGAGTGAAGCTCCCTCCACGCCGTCCCAAAACACACTCCCTTGGTCAGACAATCGGAATGCTCCCTAATTATTACCCCATGGAACCCCGGTGTCAGAGATGTGAAGTACCTCCCCCACCATCGCAGCACACTGCACCGGAGTCAGAAAAAGTGCGCAGCTCCCTCCCTCTCCCGATCTCCCCACTCACCAATACCCAGCACTTCGGCGTTCCAGTACTCTCGAGTTGTGTGTGTTTCTCAGAGATGGTGTGTGTGTGTGACGGGATGGTGTGCTGCGAGAAGAGGAAGGAAGGGGAGGAGAGAGGAGGCCAGGTAAAGGGTGGTGATACTGCAGTCACTGATGTAAGTGTTGTTCCACCACGTGACCGCCCTGTGCACGCAGAGCTTGGCGAGGCTCAGAACCTGGTGATAGATATCCGGTGGAAGGGGGGAGGTGTAACACCAGACGCCATCTCTCACTCACAGTCCCCACAATTGCTTCTCAACGCAGAAAGGGAGACGAATGGGGTGGAAATGCAGATGAGGAAAATTTTAAGGGCATTGAGCAGGTAACGGAGATGGGGAGAGGCGCAAGGATGGCAGGGGATAAGGGAGAAGGGAAGTGTGTCGCGGAGAGGATGAGTCACGGTGACCGGGATCGCCTGTAAGGGAGGGGGGACTGACGGAAAGGGCATGGGTGTTGTGTAAGGTGTGTGTGAGACAGAGAAAGGGAGTAATATAGGAGAAGGAGATGTTGACCAAGACGAGCTGCGGTTTAAGGGACGGAGTAGGTCACACGGATACGGAGCGGCGGAATGAAGGTAGGGGTGGTGTGTCAGTGACGTGGTGAAGGTGTCACAGTGAGGGATGTGCTGGTGGCACAGTGAGGGGCGTCGACGCCACCGTGAGGTACGTGTCTGCGACACGCTGAGGGGTATATCAGGGTACCAGTGAGATTTTTATTGGTGTCACGATGGAGGCTGCGTCAGTATCGCGGTGATAAGCGATTCCCTGTCACAGCCAGTCGGAGTTTCGGTGAGAGATGTGTAGCTGTCACTGTGATAGGCGTTTCTGGGTCCATGTCAGAGGTGTAGCGGGTCATTTCGCGATGTATCTCTGTGTCACGGTGAGAGATATGTCAGGGTCACGGTGCGAGGTGTGTCGGTGTTGCAGTGAGAGTAGTGTCTGTGACATAGTGTGCGGTGTATGGGTGTTTCAGTGGGAAAATGTCAATGTCACGGTAAGGGTTATGTCTGCGTCATTGAGAAGGACCTGTTGTGGTCACGGTGGATGCGCCCGTGTCACAGTAAGAGGAGTGTCGCTGTCACTGTGACGGCTGAGTGGGTGACGCATTGAGGGGCTTGTCGGTGTCTCGGTGAGGGATGCGTCTTTGTGACCGTGACTGTTATGTCGGTGTTTCTGTGGAGCGGCTGTTACTGTCATGATAGGCGATGAGGCGGCTTCAAAGTGACGGACGTGTCTGTGTCACAGTGAGGGAGGTGTCCACATTACAGTGCGTGACGTGTCGGTTCCACGGCGAGGGGCGTGACAGTGTTACCGTGAATTGTTATTACATTATGTTGTAGGTTGGCATCAGGGTGAGGGATATAACGGTATAATGTTGAGGGATGTGTTGGTGGGAGTTGTGTCGGTGTCACGGTGAGGGGTGAGTCGTGGTCATGCTGAGAGACCCGTCAGTACCACAGTGAGGGGTATGTTGATATCACCGGGAAGGGTATTTCTGGGAAATGTTGGGAATGTGTCGCTGTTACAGTGGCCATTTTTATTCCCTGCGGTTTGATCGTTCCGACGGGTGCTCAACTCACCATGAATCCCCCAGCAGATACCCGTGATAACGAGGGTCGCTGTTAAAACGCAGATTAGCCATTTGCTTGAATCTAATCTGCCTCTCCTTGTGGGTCGTTCACTGCCCGTGTCATCTGTGGAAAAATAGTTTCTTGTCTTTGTCAATCTATCGTCATATTCCCTGATCTACCCCACCCCTGCTCTTCCCACCATCTGAGTTCAAATCACTCTCTTTCTCGTATGTAGAGCAGTGAGCGTAAATCGCAGAACACAACGGACCCTTCGGCACAAAATATTTGTCAGACCCATTATACTTTATACCTAAATCGTTTTTACCTACATAATGTTCATCTCCCTAAAATCCCCGCACATCCACGTGGCCGTCAAAGAGCCAATTAAACGCCTCTATCGATTTGCCTTCACCACCACCCCGGGCAGCATATTTCAATCACCCATGCTCTCTGTGTAAACAAAACGTGCCATCTTATCTCCTGTAAAGATGTCCCCTCTCAGCTTCCACTCCGTGCTTTTAGACATTTCTCTTCGGGGTGGAAATCCGCCGGTTGCCTCGTCTATCTCTGTCTCTTGTAATGATATGGCTCTGTATCAACTCTCCCCTCAGTCTGAGGTACTCATGAAATAATGTATGAAATGCATACATATTGCATCAATGTATTTTACTGATATCGTAAATCCGCTTGTTATCTCTCTATCCTCAACATGTCATGTGTGTTTTGTGCCGTTGTGTGGCCGTTGGTTTTGTGTTGGGCATCTGTGCCCGGGAGTAACACAGACTCGTTTGACTGTATTGATGAGTATTCATGTATGGTTGAATTGCAATGCAACTTGTATTGAATTGAAACCGTCTTTTCTGCACCGATTGCCGCTTCTTTGGAAGAGAACCCATTGATTCAAATACCCGAAGCCCCTTTCACGACAGCTCGCCTCATCTTCCCCACCCTACTTCCCGTCTGAGAGTGTGTGGAGTGTGGAATGAGTGGAAAAAAGGGGGGTGGGGCGCAGCGAGAGGGGATGAACAGGGAGATAGATGGAGAGTGACAGCAGGGAGCGAGAGGGTGAGAGGAAGCAAATAGTGTGCGGACACAAAAGGAAAGCGGGCGCGGGAAGAGGGGTGGTGTGATAGGGGGAGAGGGTAGAGCGTTTGGGCAGTGAGAGAGTGAAAGCGAATGAATGGTAGTGTGGGGAGAAGGATGGAGAGGAGGGAAAGAGACAGGAGAGAAAGGGTTGAAAGATGGACGGAGACAACAGGAAGAAATGAAAACGTCGAGACAGAAGAGGAAAAGAGGGAGAGAAGGCGTGAGAGAAAGTGGAAAGAGAGGATGAAAGAGAGCGAGGGGCGAGAACGTGGGGGAGAGAGAGGGGGAGGTAGTGGGAGAAAGAGGGGAGCGAGAAGAGGGGAAGAGAGAGGCGGAGAGGGCGAGAGAGAATAGAGAATGGGGTAAGAAAGAGTAGAATGAGGTTAACATTTTACACAGCGCCCCTCCCACTGTCCTCTGTCCTCATCAGTCCTCCATCGGTGTTTCCTACTCTCCGCCCATCCCCACAGAGCTCCTTTC
This sequence comes from Mobula birostris, assembly GCF_030028105.1. Classification (NCBI taxonomy): domain Eukaryota; kingdom Metazoa; phylum Chordata; class Chondrichthyes; order Myliobatiformes; family Myliobatidae; genus Mobula; species Mobula birostris. The sequence goes on from NC_092382.1 coordinate 104,452,574, forward strand.
TCAATGCCCCTGCTCAACACCCCTCCCACGGTACTACCTCTACGCTGCCCTGCTTTAGACATTCTCTCTTCACTGACACCTGCCACAACACTCTCTCTTCGCCCTATTCCATAGATCTCCCGGTATACCGCCCCTCCCCGGCGCTGCCTCCGCGCCCCTTCCCCGAGTGCAGTCTCCTCACCAGCCCTGCAACAGAGCTCCCTCCTCATCGCCTCTCCCATCCGTTCAGCTGAGGACAGAACAGTGAGAGTCAGTGAGGCTCCCTCCACCCGTCCGATCGCCACAGCCGGGATCAAACACAGAATGGAGCTCTCTCCCCCCCTCCCCGTTTTTTCTGCCCCACTCACCGTTCGAAGGAGACTGTGGGCCCGTTTCTGCGAACTTCGCATTCACGTAAATGTTGTCCTCGTCCATCTTGTTCAGGGCTCTCTGCGTCTCTGAGCTGAGGAAGGGGAAGGAGCCGTTGGCAGAGGAAGCCCGTGTTGAGAAGGCAGTTTGACCGCTAACAGAAAACACCAGATGGACAGCTGGTAACGAGAGGAACCGAGAGCAGGGAGAGGAAGTGCGGGGAGCAGAGAGATTGAGCAGTTCCATGGCAATCTCATCTCTCTCTCTCTCTCACACTTTCTCGTTCTCCTTCTCCATCCTCCCCCCACTCTCCCATTTCCCCCAATATCCCACTCTCCCTTTCCCTCCTACCTTCCACCTTTCCTCAACCTTACCCCCTCTCTCCACACACCTCACCGCTTCATTAGGCTACTGGGAGACAGAAAGAGAATTGAAAAGCCGGACCTCCAGAGTAATAATCTCAGGGTTACTGACTGAGCCACGCACTAATGAAGGTATGAGTATCAGAATTAAGCAGATGAATGTGTGACAAAGTAACTGGTGCAGGGGGCAAGACTTAAAATTCTTGGATCATTGGGATCTATTTTGGGGGAGGTGTGACTTATAGAAAAACGATGGGTAACACCTGAACTCAAAGGGTACCATAATCCTGGAAGGATTGTTTAATAGATCTGTCAGGGAGGGTTTAAACTAAGTTGGCAGGGGGAAGGAAACCAGGGTGTTAGGGTCGAGGAAGAGGAAAATAGAAATAAGTCGAAGTTACTGTGCAGCAAAGATGACAAGAAGGACAGCCAGGTGAATAGACAGGATAATCTTGAGAAAGTGGCTCAGAGTCAAAACTGGCCGAAAGAAAGCTGGTCTCTTTTGTTACCGAGTGCAATTACGGGGTAAGGCTCAACAAGTTTACTCTGCCTTAGCAATGGGAGATGCAGTTATTTATGAGACACTGAAACGGACTGTACTTAAAGTCTATGAATTGGTTCCAGAAGCCTATAGGCAAAGTTTAGAAATTTGTGAAAACCTGTTAACTACACTCACATGCAATTTGCTTATGAAAAGTGTGTGTGTTTTGACTGGTAGTGCACATCTAAAAATCTGAATGATGATTTTAACAGCCTGAAAGAGTTGTTCTTAACTGAAGAATTTAAGAGGTGCGCCCCTCATAACATAAAAGGTATATTTAGATGAAAAGGATGCAGTCACTTTGCAGGAGTCTGAGAGATTAGCATTTGGCTTTTTTTTTTGGCTTGTTCTCATGCCACAGGGGTTGGTGCTTCCAGAATTTGTATTAATATCCATTGAGCAAATCAAAAGAGAAGTAGCCAATAAGATCGGTAATCAATCGAACAAGAAGCTCCAATTTCTGTTCATTTCGCGGACGAGCACTCAATTTGTTACGAACTGTAACGTTTTAGAGATAAACCAGCAGCAAGAGATTTCACACTGTCTTGTTTCAATGTAAAACCACTGTCTTTATTAGCATCTACTTATAATGTCGTAACTTAACCAATGTAACAAATGTTACCGGTGTTATGTGCATATATATGTAAATATAGCTTCCAAACTAAGTGGAGCTTGGGGAAACAGAGGCTTAGAGTCTTGAGATGGTAAAGTAGGAAAGTTCAGTTCATCCACGGGATGAATGATATGAGAGACATATTTGTAATCCAGGGTGAAACGTAGAGAAAAGCTGATTACGTCCAATTTCACAGGTAAACGAAAGTATCGTCATCGAAGATCTTGTCTGTCGTATCGTTCCAAATCCACATAGGAGCTATCACCGAAAGTGACCTGTCACAGGGTTATCGTCTTCAAGTGGTTGCCACACAACATACCCAGGCAAGGGTTAGCACAACAGAGCTTTCCAAAAGTTATCCCAAATAAAATATTCTCTCTCTCTCTCTCTTGCTCTCTCTCTCTCTGTGCTGCTGTTGCACTGCGAGAAAGAAAAATGTCTCTCTCTCTCCCTCTGGTTAAGCTGACGGTCTGTAGTGTCAGCCTGTGACTGACGTCATAGTCCCGCCTCACTTAGCCGCTCTTAAAGTGACAGTCCACAGTGAACGAAACCTGTGGGTTCCGAACAACTGCATTTCTTAATTACATTACGAATTTAGAAAACGGCGACCTGAAAACGCTTTGCTGTCTTCTGATAGCCTTCTCCTGCTTTGTGGTCATCATTTCTTTTATTTTTTATGTGCAGGCAGCTGCTTAAAGGAGTTAATCGCTGCTGATTGTTAGGACGAAGTTTGCGAAGTCAAGGCATTTATAAAACTTTGAAATTTGCATCACCTGGCCTTTCCTAACGATGACTATGAACGAATCATAGCCCTAACAAGCTAATTAACGTCTGAGACCTTGGTAAAATTTATCAGAGAGCTCACATCTCTTGGGTGCCCAAACTTTTACATGGTGCTCCTTTCCTTTTATTTTCACTCGAAAAATTTACAAAAAGAAACAAAATAATACTTGCTGAAAAATAATAACACTTGCTTAAAGTGTTACGTAACCGGCAACAATGAATATCAATCGAGACAGGTTATATAAAAAACAACCAAACATTTATTAAACACGGATAAACAATAAAACAACAAACGAAAACCTTAACCGGAAGTTAACAGCTATGCGGCCGTTCAACCATAGTCACTCGCTACTGATTCTTAAAGCGTTAAATACGAAAACAGTTCTTAAAGTGGTAAAGTGAAATACAGTTCTTCAAGTGGTAAATTCGATAATCCAACAGATTTATACGTTCAATTGGGAGAGCCTTCTAGAAGGATTTCTTCATAGACACGACTTTCCTGCTAGTTTTGTCCAAAGGATTCACGATGCAGGAAATAAATGGCTTAAAGGAGCTGACCTTAGTTTGCAGAGAGCAAATTCCGCATGAACTTCCTAGCTACTTTGACATGAGTTATACACGATGTAAGTCGCTACTTCTTCAATAAAGACTCTATATAGTCGGTCATTTGTTAAACTGCCGAACGGTAGCAATTGCTCTTAATCTTTCGTGTCCTGTTCTTCGATACAGTCTTCACTCTCCAGTACTATTGGAAAAAGGTACAGCAACACATCTAGCAAAATTTGCCAGTCCAGCACTCTTGTACCTTGCAACAGAACGTACAGTCCGTTTAAAAAAATGAAACTGCGTCATAATAACAAATACGCAACAGAAACGGAGGCACAGCCGCGCGTTCCAGCTGGAAAACTACAAACTAAAACTTAAAAACTAACTACGTCATCTGAGGTCTCCCTTGTATACCCGTGGTGCACAGGCTATCACGTGACCTCACAACGGCGGGAAAGTTACATCAGGTGACCTCCAAAAGACCACTACATCATTCTAACAAAAAAAAACACACAGATCTCCTTGAGGTATGTAACACCTCCCTCCAAAAAAATGGTCTCTTAAAGAACAAAATTTTAACAATTAACAATATAAACAAATATAAAACCACAAAGGTATAAAATTTACAACATGCACAATATGTACAGTCTTTAATTTTAAGCACTTTACAAAATAATATACAGCAGGAGTGTTGCAAATGTTAAAATACCACTCCATAAAAAAATGTACATTTAACATCTAGATAGACAATCAGCGATCACATTATCTTTACCCTTAATATGAATGAGCAAAATATTGTACTCCTGTAACATTAAACTGTGCTATTAAATTGGAGTTTAGTTTCCTGAAGTGTTTTCCTTAACGGTCACAGTGGCATGACCAAATTCACTTTTAGCTGTGTTCATAGTTAAGTTAGCTTTTGAAAGTCTCTCAAATAGATTTTCCACCGCAGTAATATGTGCTTTACACGGAGCATTTCCTGCAACTAAATCATCAATATAGGCATCAGTATCTTTTAATCCCTGAATCACGCTATTAATCATCCTCTGAAAACTACCTGGTGCATTCCTCATCCCAAATGGAAGAACATTATATTCATATAACCCAGATGGGGTTACAAATGCTGAAATCTCTCTCCCTCTATCCGTCAATGGAACACACCAATAACCTTTTAACAAATCGATTTTTGTCAGGAATTTGGCTTGTCCAACTTTATCCACACAATCATCTACCCTAGGGATTGGATATGCATCAGTTTTTGTCACAGCATTTAACTTCCTGTAATCTGGACAAAACCTAATACTATTGTCTGTCTTAGGCCCTATAAAACACGTGAACTCCAATTCGAATTATAATGTCTAATAATATCACTCTCTATCATTCAGCAAGTACACGCTTTTCCTTGTTCATTCGATACGGATGTTGTTTTATGTCTTTTGCATCCCCATCATCTACATCATGTGTAGCTACGGTGGTTATTCAAGGAAAGTCTGGAAATAAATCTCTATACAAAAAAAAAATACTGCTCCATCTGCTCTCTCTCTTCTGGCTGTAAATGAGCTAACTTTTCATCAATATTTTCTAGAATTTTTTGCATTTGGCAACCTAGCTGAATAATGTTGGGTTTAAAATGAGTTTCGGATGAATCATCCATTAAGTTTTTATGAAGATCAGACTCATTGTTGATTTCAACAGTTATAGTAACAGCTTCTCTCTCATAATACCGTTTTATCATATTTATATGACACAGCTGTGTTGTTTTTCCCTGATCTGGGGTTTTTATCACGTTATCCACATCATTTACCTTAGATTTAATCTAAAGGACTATGAAATGTAACTTGTAATGTGTTCCTTTGCACTGGGAAAAGAACCAACACCTTATCTCCAGGCTTAAAGACGTCATCCTAGCTTCCTTATCATAGCAAGTCTTCATCTTCTCTTGAGCTAATTTTAAATTTTCCTTTGCCAAGCTACATGCTTTACATAATATTTATTTAAATTTTAAAATTTATTCTAGCAAATTAGGGTGTACCTCTTTATTAAACCACTGTTCCTTCAACAAGGTCAAAAGTCCTCGAACTCTATGCCCACACACAAGTTCAAAAGGGCTAAAACCTAATGATTCCTGTACCGCCTCCCTACTGCAAAAAGTAGTAAATGTATACCTTCATCCCAGTCCTTTTCATTTTCCACACAATATGTCCTAATCAAAGTTTATAATGTAGAATGAAATCTCTCCAAGGCTCCTTGTGATTCTGGATGATAGGCCGATGAAATAATCTGTTTGCTCCCAGTTTATAAACTATTTTCTGAAACAATCCCGAAATAAAATCACTACCTTGATCCGATTGTATTTCCTTAGGCAACCCAAAATAAGTAAAGCATTTTATAAGAGACTTTGTCACAGTTTTGGCTGGAGTAATCTGATTAGGCTTACCCAGAGTAAGACACATATGACACGTTCTACAAAATGTCGCCACATCTTGTCTTAAACTAGGCCACTAAAAATATTTAGAAACTTTGTTCATAGTTTTCTTTACACCTAAATGACCACCCAAAGGAATACTATGAGCCGTAGTTAAAATCTTATTTCGATAAATTTTAGGAACTACTGCCTGATGATTAACGTCCCATTCCTCACTGGCAGGAATTGTAGGCCATCTCCACTTTTTCAATATACTCCCTTTTCAAAATAATATCCCACTGGTACCGTTTCAATTTCACTATCGGGAAGAGCTTGTTCTTTTAATTTGACTATCTCAGGATCTCTGACTTGCTCTGCTATCATCTCCTTCCGAGATAAAGACAAATCCTCCTGGTCAGACTTACCACCAAAATCCTGATCAAATAATGTAGGTAAGAAAGTTTCTGATACATCCTCAAAAATCGAATCTTGACTTGAACTGTCATGGGTAACAATCTCATCCTATACCTCAGTCATTTTAGCCATAGCTCTTGTTACAACAGAGGAAGAATCTATGTTAGAATCCCTCTGTGGTTTCCAAGAACTTGAATTTATTGTCAAATGCACTTCAGGAAAAACTTGTCCACCTGCTAAATCATTCCCTAACAAAAGAGAAACATCATTCACAGGTAAACTGGTTTGTAGTGCTTCTTTAACAACCCCTGTAACTAATCCTGAACCTAAATTTACTCAATGTATGTCTACTGGCATAAGGACACACCCGAATCCTCTTATATAATTTCCCTCACCAATGTCAGACTCATCACTAAACTTTAGCACACTGTCTAATATTAGACAGTGCGAAGGTCCAGTGTCTCTAAGCATCCTTATTGGCACTGAATTGCATCCTTCTTTCAAGTATACAAATCCTTCTGTTATAAAAGTTTCATATCCCTTCTTAACTTGGTTAGACTCTGATAAATCTTCATTAATACTAACTAAAGCCTGTAGCTTTACAGGCCTTTCCATATTCTGCACACATGCATCTGGGAGAACTTCTTTCTCATTGCTTTTCAATTGGAAGCAATTAGCTACTACATGTCCATGTTTCTTACAATAATTAATAATAATAACAAAATGTCTTTCCTTCACATGTCTCCCTTCATCCTCACTTCTCTCACTAACTTCAGATTCACTTTCTGATATACCTTGACTCTCTGTGCTGTTTTTCGTTTTAAAAAAATTACCTGGAGAAAATTTATTCTTGGGAATTAAAACATACTCATCAGCCATTTTAGCAATCTCCTGCAATGTAGCCGTGTCCCGTTCATTTGAGTATGTTCTCACTTCAACAGGAATGCTTCTTTTAAATTGTTCATGCAGAATCAACTCTTTAAGTTTATTATACTCCCCATTCATATTTTTAGAGGGAACCCATCCCTCAAAACACACAGATTTCTCATAGGCAAATTCCACATACGATTTTTTCCACTGATATCTTCAAACTTCTGAATCTTTCTCTATAGGCTTCCAGAACCATCTCATATGCTTTTAATATGTGCTGCTGAACAATATCATAATCCAGTGGTTGCTCAGCATCTAAAGCTGTATAAACTTGATGTGCCTTGACTTTATTTATACTTTGTAACATCACTGGTCACTGGTCTTTCGGCCACTTCAAACTCAGTACAACTGGTTCGAAATGTTGGAAATATTGTCCACATCAGCTTCACTAAATGGAGGAGCCAAAATAACCTCACGACTAGCAATAAACTGTTTCGTAGAACCAGAAGACTGACCCCCGGACTTTAATTCGTGCATCTCTAACTCGAATTTCCTCTGGTTTTCAGCTTCTCTTTCTTTAAATTCCCTTAAATTAATAGCTACCATAGCCTCGAATTTCTTCTGTTTATTTACAGCTTCTAACCGACTTTTTTTTTCCAAATCAGCTTCTAATTGCTTTAACTTTATTTGTTCAAGATGTAACTGCATTTCCAGATTACTCATTGGAGACTTATCTGACATCTCCTCATCAAATAAATTCAAAGTCATATAATGTTCAGCAATTTTTCTTTGTATGAAAGCCTTGGTGGAATTCCTCGTCATTCCTTTAATATCCAAATTCCTAGCAATCTCCTATTCCTCATGTTTTCTTGCATTCTCTAAAGATGCCGAGTCCGGCGTCTCCAAAAACCCGTTAATATCCATTGGTGCCGAGTACAACACACACACCAATCAAACAGCAACAACAACAACAAAAAAAACGGGTATTTCCCTTTTCCAAATCAAAATGGTAATTATCAGTACTTAAACTCAAAATAGGAACATCACCCCCGAGCCCCCACAGATTATGTTACGTAACCGGCAACATGAATATCAACAGAGACAGGTTATATAAAAAGAACCAAACATTTATTAAACATGGATAAACGATAAGGTAAAAAAATACAAACGGATGCTTTAAGCGGAAGTTAACCGATATGCAGCCGCTCAACAAATCGACACTTGGCACTGGTTCTTAAAGGGTTAAATGCGAAAGTAGTTCTAAAAGCGATAAAGTCAAATGTAGTTCTTAAAGCGATAAATTTTCTAAAGTCCAACAGATTTATACGTTCAATTGGGAGAGACTTCTCTGGAGAAGGATTTCTTCACAGGCGCGACTTTACTGCTGGTTCTGTCCACAGGATTCACGATGCCAAAAACAAACAGTTTAAAACAAAAATGACCTTAAGTTCTTTTAGAGAGAGAGCAAACATTTGTATGAACACCTTGCTCATTTTGGCAAGAATTATCCGCGATGCTGATCGGTACTTCGCCAACGAAGACTCAATGAGGTCGATCCTTTGTTAAACTGCCGAACGATGGCGGCTCCTTTTGCTCCTTCGATCCTGTACTTCGATAAATTCTTCACTCTCCCTTCTACTGTTGGAATTGAGTAAATAAACACATCTGGCAAAATTTCCAGTCGTGTAATATTGTATCTTGCAACAGAACGCACACTCCGTTTTAAAAATGAAACTGCGTCACAAAAACAGACACGCGACAGAAACGGAGACACAGCACGTTCTACCTGGAAATCTACAAACTAAAAACCTACTGCGTCATCTGGGTCGACCCTTACATACCCATGGTGCACATGCCACCACGTGACCTCACATCGGCGGGAAAATCGCAGCAGGTGACCTCCAACAGACCTTCACATCATTCAAAAAAAAAACAGATCTCCTTGAGCATGTAACATCATCCATTCCTTATTCATCATTTGCAACCATAATGCCTCACTTATACCAGTTCCATGTCTATTCTGATTGTGCACTGCGGTAGTATTTACTCTGCCCAGTAATATCACCCCTGCTCCTTTCATTTCTTGCCTTTAATCACGTCAAAAAATAAGGAAGTCCGAAATATTTTGCTGTCCTGCTTTCTCCTTTTGCAACCAAGTCTCAACAATCGCTACAATACCATTATTCAAAGCGTTGATTCAAGCCCTGAGCTCACCTCCGCTTGTTTTTTCAGACTTTCTGCATTGAAATATACGCAGCTCAGGGCACTGGACGCATCATACTCAATCTTTTGATTCAGGCTTTTGACTGAGTCTTTACAACATCTGTCTCCACACGCATTCGCTATCTGCTCTGAAACTTTGAATACCAACCCCTGCATCTCTGAGTTCAGCATCACTGCACCAAACTCTCATGCACAGTCCTGGTAAACCATCCCGCTCAGATAATAATTCCCCTCTAGTTTAGGAGTAAACATCCTTTCATCCCCTCAGTAAAGATCCCACCTTCCTTGGAAAAAAAAAAAAACACTAGGATTCCAAATGTTGAAGCCCTCCCACCTACACCAACTCCTGAGCCTCGTGCTCAGGATATTCTACTGGATATTCTACTGGATATAAACAACAGGATATTCTACTGTCTGGCCTCACTGGGACGCGTAACCGTCCTGTCCTTTAATTAAATAGCCAAAGCCCTGATCTCATTTTGCAGAAAAACCTCCCTGTTCATACTGATGTTATTCCTACCTATATAGACCCGGACCTCCGGCTGTTCCCTCACTCTCTTGTGAATCATACGGAAGGAATGGTGTGCTGAGAGAAGAGGAAGAAAGGCGAGGAGAGTGTGGGGCCACAGAAAGGGTGCTCATATTGAAGCCTTTGCAGCAGAACTTTTGAGTTGCCATTTTCCAGCTCGTTATCTCTGATTGGAGTCTGTTTAAACGTCGAAATCCTCTGACATACAACTGTGAGTCACAGACAGAGCGAACCTCCCTTCATACAACCCATCACACACTCCCGGGGCCAGACACAGAGTGAAGATCCCTCCATACTGTCCATCACACACTCCCGGGGTCAGACACAGAGTGAATCTCCCTCCGCACCGTCCCATCACACACTCCCGGGGTTAGACACAGAGTGAATCTCCCTCCACACTATCCCATCACACACTCCCGCGGTCAGACACAGAGTGAATCTCCCTCCACACCGTCGCATCACACACTCCCGGGGTCAGACACAGAGTGAATCTCCCTCCACACTATCCCATCACACACTCCCGCGGTCAGACACAGAGTGAATCTCCCTCCGCACGTCCCATCACACACTCCTGGAGTCAGACACAGAGTGAATCTGCCTCCGCACCGTCCCATCACACACTCTTCGGGTCATACACAGAACGAAGCTCCGTCCACACCGTCCCATCACACACTCTCGGCGTCATAAACAACCAGCGAAGCTCCCTAAATATTATCCCATCACACTGCCGGGGTCAGACATGTGAAGTATCTCCCACATCATCGCAGCACACTCAACTGGAATCAGAAGAAGTGTGAAACCCTCTCCCTCCTACGGTCTCCCCACTCACCAATACGCAGCACTTCGGCGTTCAAGTTGTCTCGAATTGTGTGTGTCTCTCGGAGATGCTTTGTGTGTGTGTGTGTGTGTGTGTGTGTGTGTGTGTGTGTGTGTGTGTGTGTGTGTGTGTGTGTGTGTGTGTGTGTGTGATACCGGATGGTGTGCTGCGAGGAAATGAAGTAAGAGGAAGGGAGAGGAGGCCAGGGAAAGGGTGATAACATTGCAGACACTGATGCAAGCGGTGTGGAACCGGAAGACTGGCCTGTACATGCAGAGTTGTGGAGAGGCTCCGATCCTGGTGATAGATATCCAGCGGAAGTGGGGAGGTGGAGCACCAGACGTCATTTCCCCCTCATGTTGTCCACAACTCTCAGTGAATACAGAGCGGGAGGCCTGTGGGGCGGCGACGGAGTCTGGGAGGGATTTAGCCGATGGAGCCGTTAACGGACACGGGGATGGGGCAGGGAAGGTCGGGGATGACGGAATTCCTCGCGGAAACGTGGCAGCTTCTAAAGGAGGGCGGGTGACAGAACATAGAACATAGAATAGCACAGAACAGTACCGCCCTTCGGCCTACAATTTTGTGCCGACCCTCAAACCCTGCCTCCCATAATAGCCCCAACTTAAATTCATCCATATATCTGTCTAGTAATTACTTAAATTTCACTAGTGTATCTGCCTCCACCACTGGCTAAGGCAGTGCATTCCATGCACAAACCACTCTGTGAGTAAAAAAAAAATAAAACTTCCTCTATTATCCCCCTTGAGTACAGGAGTCGGGTGATCTCGCGGCAGCGGTACAAGACGTCTGTGTGGCCGAACAGTTTTGGTCGCCCCGCTCTGGGACAAATGCCATTGAGCCGGATATAATGTACAGGGAGATTTCCAAGGATACTGCCGGGACTCAGGAGATTGAGATGGAGAGAGGGGGTGAAGGAGTCTTTATTCCTTGGAGTGTAGTTGTAGCCTTACAGAGTTGCATAACCTCATGAGGAGCAGAGACAGAGTGAATCCGCATAAACATTTACCGAGGGTCGGGGTATCGAGATCCAGACGGCACAGGATTGTGCTGAGAGTGGGTGGGACGTAGAAAGAGGGAGAGATCAGGGAGTCGGAGGTGTTAAAGAGAACGGAGAGGGGAAGGAGAGAGTGGGGTAGAGAGAGGGTAAAAGGGAGGAAAAGAGAAAAGAGGTTGGAAGAGGGAGCGGAGCAACAGCGGGCGGTGAAAGGTCGAGGAAACAGGGTGAGGAGAGGGGGTAGAGAGAGAGTTAGAGTGATTGAGGAAGAGCGGGATGGGGAAGGGAAGGCGAGAAAGACGGGGAGAGATGGAGAGAGGGGTTTGTCCATGTGTGGTGGGGAGAATGGGGTTGCAAGAAGAGAAGAATACAGTAGAAGGTATGGGGCAGAGAGTGTGGGGAGTAATTTCAGAGGATGGGGTGAGTAAGAGTGGAGGAGAGGCAAGGAAAGGGAGGACGGGGTAATCACTTGATTCAAGTCGGCTCTTCGGGCTGTTGACAGAGATTCTGGATCCTTTCAGGAATATCCGGGCAGCAGGGTGCAGACTTCTCGCAGATGAAATGGTGTTTATCATAAATACAATTGTCACGCCTTCTATTCCATTTGCATTCACTGCAGGTGGCCGTTCCAGAGGACACCTTGTACAGGAGACCATTCGCAGCATTCCTATCAAAAATGGTTAAAAAGTTTGAACAGAGACAAAACAGATCCAGCAGACAACCCAAGACCGTTTCCAAAGTAATCCCATTAAACCCGCGTCATCTCCGCAACCCTGTGACGTCCGCAACATAATCCCACTGTCCCAACGTCTCGCCAGTGCTTTGTGCCAGTCGCCAAATTACTCCAACTACACCACCTCCCCCACAGCCTCCGGTCCGTCGTCTCGCTGTCTCGACAGTCCTGTGCCGTCCCAATGCGAATCGAACGCACCCACTTTTTCCCCTCAGATGTATTTCAGTCCCCAAACAAATCCCACTATCCCACACACTTTCCACCGACTCACGGAGTCCCGAAGTTAAACCCAGATGCACACTTTCTTCCTGCAGCCCTGTGTCTGTTGCCAAATCAATCCCACTGTTCCTCCTTATCCCCACAGTTCATGTCAGTCTCCAAGTTAATCCCATTGCACCTCACTGTTTCCTCAGCCCTGCGTCAGACTGCAAATTAGACCCACTGACCGACTCTGTGCCCACATCCTTGTATCGGTCTCCAAACTAATCCAGTTGCCCCACTCTCACCCCTCAGATCAGTGTTACCCCCAAACTAATCCTGCTGCATAGCTCTTTTCTCACAGAGCAACGCCTATCGCCAAACTATTCCGACTCTGCGTCCAGATACATGTCTGACTCCAAACAAATTCCACTGCATCTCGCACTCCTCACAGCTCTGCCCCAGTCACCAAAATAATCCCAGTTAAATAATCGCGGGAGGCCACTGCCCATCGTCAAAATATTCTCACTGCCCTGTCCTTCCCCGGCAGTCAAGTATGGCTCCCGAAAATATTCCTATTGTGCCACACCCTCCCGACCACCTCGTACAGTCTTCAAACAAATCCCAATCCCTCTCCCTCTTCCCACAAACCTAGTTCATTCGTAAACTAATCCCATTTTCTCCGGTGTGGAGCATTTCATTCCCGAAATCTCACCCAACACATCATTCCGAATCTCACCCGTCCTCGCATTTTCCAATCCAGTATGCACCGTTTCGGTAGTACAGAGTTCGGGAAACAAAGCTCTGTAAAATTAAATTCCTTCACTTAATGCCGGAAATCGAAAACTAATTACTTAGCATCTCTCAGTTTATTACAACAGGAGTGTGTAATACAACTGTGTGGAGGGAGCTTCACTCTCTGTCTGATACCGGAAATGTGCGATGAGACGGCGTGGAGGGATCTTCACTCAGTGTCTGACCCCGGGAGTGTGTGATTGGACGGTGTGTAGGGATCTTCACTCAGTGTCTAACCACGGGTGTGTGTGACAGGACGGTGTGGTGGGAGATTCACTCTGTGTCTGAACACGGGAGTGCGACAGGACGGTGTGGAGGGAGAATCTCTCTTTCTCTGACCACAGAAGTGCCTGATGGGACCGTTGGGAGGGAGCATCAAACTGTATCTAACCCCGTAAGTGTGTAACGGGACGCTGAGGATAATTTCATTCTGTGCCCAAGGTGCGGAGGGTGTTCTGCTGGGACGGTTTCGAGGCAGATTCACTCACCTTTCACCCCGGGGGTGTGTAATGCGACGTCGTGGTGGGAATTTCACTATGATTGACGCCTGGTGTGCGTAATGGGACGGTGTGGAGGGAGGTTCACTCACTGTCTGACCCCGGGAGTGTGTGATGGGACGGGTGGAGGGAAATTCACTCTGTGTCTGACTCCGGGATATTGTGATGGGACGGTGTGGACGAAGTTTCACTCTGTGTCTGACCCAGGGAATGTGTGATGGGACTGTGTAGACGGAGGTTCACTCTGTGCCTGACCCTGCGAGTGCGTGATCGGACGGTGTGGAGCGAGATCCACTGTGTGTCTGAGCCTGGGAGTGCGTGATGGGACCGTGTGGAGGGAGATTCTCTCTGTGTCTGACCCCTGGAGTGTGTGATGGGACGGTGTGGAGGGAGATTCACTCTGTGTTTGACCCCGGGAGTGTGTGATGGGACGGTGTGGAGGGAGATTCACTGTGTGTCTGACCCCGGGAGTGTGTGATGGGACGGTGCGGAGGGAGATTCACTCAGTGTCTGACCCCGGGAGTGTGTGATGGGACGGTGTGGAGGGAGATTCACTCTGTGTCTGACCACGGGAGTGTGTGATGGGACGGTGCGGAGGGAGATTCACTCTGTGTCTGACCACGGGAGTGTGTGATGGGACGGTGCGGAGGGAGATTCACTCTGTGTCTGACCCCGGGAGTGTGTGATGGGACGGTGTGGAGGGAGATTCACTGTGTGTCTGACCCCGGGAGTGTGTGATGGGACGGTGTGGAGGGAGATTCACTGTGTGTCTGACCCCGGGAGTGTGTGATGGGACGGTGTGGAGGGAGATTCACTGTGTGTCTGACCCCGGGAGTGTGTGATGGGACGGTGTGGAGGGAGATTCACAGTGTATGACCCTGGAGCAGTGTGATGAGACGTTGTGGAGGCAGGCTGACTCTGTGTCTGACCCCGGGATTGTGTGATGGGATGTTGTGGACGGTGTATCTCTCTGTGTCTGACACCAGGAGTTTGTGATGAGTCCTGTGTTACGGTGTGACTCCTACCGTTTCATCTTCTGAATTGATTTCGAACAGCCTTGAATCACGGTTTGAACATTCTCGCTTCGCTCTGTAGAAGGATGTTTCAAACCTGGATACGTAATAACACCGCTCGTTATTTGTGATCCAGTCCGTGGGACAGGTTTGCTCTGGAAACCAGGAAGAAAGAGTAGTGAATCTCTCTCCACACTCTCCCATGGCACACACCAGGGTGAGACGCAGAATTAAGCTCATTCTACACCGACCCATCACACATCTCGGTGTCTGACACAGAAGGAAACTCCCGTCGCAATATTGCACTGTCCCTTTGCACTCTCTCATCGTCAGATGCAGACGGAATCTCCCTCCAGACTGTTTCACAACCACCCTCTCTCTCTCTCCCTCTCTCTCTCTCTCTCTCTCCCCTTCTCTCTCTCTCTCTCTGTCTCTCTCTCTCTCCCCTCCTCTCTCTCTCTCTCTCTCTCTCTCTCTCCCCTTCTCTCTCTCTTTCTCGCTCTCTCTCTCTCTCTCTCTCACTCTCTCACACATGAGGAACGGAGTAAGGTTAATGGCGATGCCGTCCCACCTCTTACACTGGTCAGAACATGGCAAATTTCGGCCTTCGTCCATTTGAAAGAACTGATCTTCGTTCTAAAGATGGAGATGCTGTTGTTGAGGACAGAAAGGTTCTGGACACAGGCGCTGTGGGAGAGATTCAGGCGGGAATTCTCGGATGTCTTGGATTCAAAAGTTGAGTTCAACTCATAGACCAGTTGTCGATATTGGATCTGTGTTCTGTTCATCTCCTGATACTGTTCCCAAAGTTGCTGGTACTTTATGTCGGAGGTGATCTGAGACTGACAAGTCTGTGATACTGAGAGAGATGGTGAAGTACGTTTAGAGTTTACACTATCATGTGAGTCGGCGTCATGGTTCTCGGCGGGACGCAGTGGCGGTGTGTCAGTGTCACGGTGCGGTGCGGTTCATGTTGAGCAGGTTAGAAGTGTCATGGTGACGAGTGTTAAAGTGAAGGTGTTTTAGTTTCGTGCTACGGCGAGAGGCGCACTTCTATCGCGGTGGAGATCGTGTATGTGCCATATTGTGGACCTTGCTAATGCCAGGAGTGAACGGCGTGTTGCTGACAAGTAGATGGTTTTGTTGGACTCACAGTGAGGGGCGTCCGTGCCACCGTGAGGTGCTGTCTTTGTCACGCTGCAGGGTATATCAGTGTCGCGATAAGGGTTTTGTTGGGGTAACAATGGGGGCTGCGTACAGTGAGGGTCATGTTGGTGTTGCAGTGAGGGACGTGTGGGTGACACGTTGAGATGTGTTTCGCTATCGCCTTGAGAAGTGTGTCAGTTCGAGGCATGTCGATGTCACAGCGAGGAGTACGTTGCAATCACTGTGAGTGCTATGTCTGCGTCACGGTGAGGGACATAAGCCTGTCACGTACAGGGGCGTGTCAGTACTGCGCTGACAGGATTGTTGCTGTTATGGTGAATGACGTGTCGGTGTCAGGCTCAGTTTTGATTATGTAACGGTAACGGCCGTGTCATTGGCACAGTGAGAAATGTGTCAGTGTTACGGCGAGAGGTGTGTCGGTGTTACGGTGAGGGGTGTGTTGATGTCATGTTCAGGAGCGTGTCGTCATCACTGTGAGATTTCACGCGGACATTTCATTCCACTCTGTTTGTTCATTTTCTGACTCCATCCAGACTCACCATAAATCGAGAGTCCGGCCACTATAGCGATGAGGACGGACGTCAATAGGCAGAGTAGGCAGATCTTCCTGTATGGCCTATTTCCGATGTTCTGTTTCGGCTCCTGTTCATGCGCACCTGTAGATAGTCCATTTAGTGTGTGTGTGTGAGTTCAGCCGTGTCCCCTACTGCGACTCCCTTCCACCCACCGTTCACGCTCTCTCCTTCCACCACGATCACGAGAAGAAGGATATGGCCACATCACCATAGGAAGGATGTGGAAGCATTAGAAAGGATACAGAGGAAATTTACCAGGATGCTGCCTGGTTTAGAGAGTATGCATTATGATCAGAGATTAAGTGAGCTAGGGATTTACTCTTTGGAGAGAAGGAGGATGAGAGGAGGCATGATAGATGTTCAAGGTATTAAGAGGAATAGATAGAGCGGACAGCCAGCGCCTCTTCCCCAGGAAACCATTGCTCAACACAAGAGGACATGACTTTAAGGTAAGTGGTGCGAAGTTCAAGGGGGATATTAGAGGAAGGTTTTTTTTTTTCCTCAGAGAGTGGTTGGTGCGTGGAATTCACTGCCTGAGTCAGTGGTGGAAGGAGATACACTAGTGAAATTTAACAGACTACTAGACAGGTATATGGTGGAGTTTAAGATTTTTTTTTAATGGGAGGCAGGGTTTAAGGGTCGGCACGTCATTGTGGGCCGAACGGCCTGAACTGTGAAGTACTATTCTATGTACTATGTTCTGTCATCCCTTCCTTCTCTCAATCCCATCTATTTTTATCCATCATCGCTGAGAGTGCTAAATCCTGTACTCGGCAAAGGCTGTATAATGTCTGGCTGTTTCTGTTTCTGCATCTGAGCTGAACTGTGAAGTTAGAGTCGAGGACGTTGTGACCGTGAACTTCAATTGGGCATTTGACTGGGACCCTCAGGGGAGGCTTATCCAGGCGATCAGGAAACCTGGGATCCACGGGGAATTGGCCGTCCGGATTCAGAGTTTATTATTTTTCATAGTTGAATTGTTGTTTGCCAGCTTTGTTCTTTCCTTACACGTGGGATATATAGAGGTCTTGTAGGGATTAACATGTTGTGGGCGGTATGTTAACGTCGTGGTCAGCAAACGCTTCACAGTACCAGCGAGCCAGGTTCAGCTCCCGCCGCCGCCAGCATTGAGTTTGCACCTTATCCCGTGACTCAGTAGGATTCTTCAGGGTGCCCCAGTTTCCTCCCACATTCCAAAGACGCTCCAGCTGGGACATACATCGGTCAATGTCAATTGTCCCGTCATTAGGCTAGGAATAATTTGAGAAATTGCCGGGCAGCGCGGCTTGAAGTGCCGGAACAGCCGACTCCACACCAGTTATTTAATAAATATGTTAATCCAAGGACAATTTTAAAGCTCTGAATCTCAAGGTTGTATATGATGCATTAGGACCGACTTCAGAGAAACTGAATATGAGTGGGTTGGTAAAATTGCAGACGACATGCAGATTCGTGGTATGGTGGACAGTGTAGAAGATCGCCAATACATTCAGTGGGGTTTGAGTTGTTAAGGATCTGAGTCAAGAATGGCAGATGAGTTTATCCCGGGTTAGTGTGAGGGTTTGCGCTCTGGAACTTCAGTTGTATAGGGACAGGACACCTGCAACGGGAAGGCGCTTAACTGTGCATTCGAAAGAGATTTGGGCTTTATTACGCAGGTCAATGGGGTGTTACAGAGTTGACGACAGACGGGCCTTTTATATAAATCTTCTGGTGGGAGTTTCATTCACAAGATTGCGATGCATGGGATTCACGGTGAATGGGCCATTTGGGTTCGAAGTTGACCTGCCCACCGAACAGAGTGGGCGGCGGTCGCAGGTTGGCCGTCCGTGACTGGTTGTGTTCCGCACGGATCGGTGCCGCCTGTGGCAAAGACTTGGACGGAAGCTTCGTGTTCAACACGGCTTTGTGCGTTTAGGACATGCTGCCTCGCAGATACCGTAAAGTATTTGCACACACAGAACACAGACTGACCAGCACAGCCCTTCGGCCCACAAAGTTGTCCCCGATACATGAATTCCGCATCAAATGGATAACCATCCTCATCTCTTTTGCCTACACAATCTCCATATCTCTCCGTTTCCTTCACATTCATCGGCTTACCTAAATATCTCGTTAAACTCTTTACTGTGCCTGTCTCTAACCCCAACCCAGGAAGCGCAAATCCAGGCAAAACTCTCTGTGTCCAAACAACAGACTCTTTACACCTCGATTCAAACCTCACCCATTCACTTCGGTTGCATGCACTCTGGGATTTGATATTTCAGCCCCATGGGAGAAAAAAAAAGATACGGTTTGTCTGTCTATCTCTTTTTCTCATAATCTAACAAAACTCTATCAGATCTCCTCTCGTCATCCTCAGAGCCGGTGAAGACAACTCAATTCTCTACATCCTCTCAGCACAGCTTGTGCCCTCTCATCCAGGCAGCATCCTGGTGAATCACTTCGGCAGCCTCTCCAAAGCTTCGGCTCCTTTCTGTAATGGGGCGACCAGCAATGAACAGAAGGCAAAGTGTGGGGATAAAGGGTGTGTTTCCTGGTTGGCTGCCGGTGACTTGTGGTGTTCCACAGGGTTCCGTGTTGTGAATTATTCCTTTTTATATGATGTCAAAGACTTGGAGGATTGAATTAATGCGCTGTGTGGAGACTGGTGGAGGAGAGTTAGCTTTGAGGAAGGAAGGAGGCCGTAGAAGGACAGGAGTCACAGGTGGACAGGGTGGTAAAGAAGGTGTTTGGCACGCTCGCGTTCACCAGTCAGGACACTGAGTTCGGGAGTTGGGAGGTCACTTTGCAGTTGTACAAGATGCCGGCGAGGCCGGAATCGGAGCTGGGTGTTTAGCTTTGTTGGCCGTGCTGTAGGAAAAATGTCACTCAGCTGGAAAAAGTGCAGAGGGAAATTTACGAGGATGTTGCGGGGACTCGAGGGACCTAGTTAGGAGATGTCGTGCAGTTCTGAACTTTAATCCTTGGAGCGTAGGACTGACCTTACAGAGGGACATTCTTCCTTGGAGTGCACTGGTGACCTTACAGAGGTGTATAAAACCACGAGGGGCACAGACAGGGTGAATGCGCATATCAAGGAGAAACGCGGAAGAGAGTGCACACGCAGAAAGTGAGAGAGTAAAAAAATAATTGGGTACCCTTGTGACAAAAGTTTGTAACCAATTGTCGGTCCGTATGTGGAACGAGATGCAAGAAATGTAGCTGAAGGAGAGAAATGTTAAGCACTTAAAATACACACACTTCCGCAGATGACATAATGACGTCATAATGGTGAACTCTGACCTGTTTGGGCATTGGTTGTCTGCTTGCGGGATCCTGCGGCAATGGGAGGGGCCTCGTCCTCATCGATGACGGGCTCGTCTTTCGGACAGTTCACCTCTGCGTAGGTGGAGCTCAGACCAGCTGGGGCGTCGAGCGAGGGAGGATGAGAGAAAAGGGAAGAGAAAGAGGAGTGAGGACAGCGACAGCGAGCAGTTAGAGGCGAAGGGAGAGCAGGGAGAGAGAGTATGTTAAGTGAAGCGGAGAAAGGATGAAAGACAAAGAGAAAGAAGTTGAAGGAACGGGTGAAGACGGGGGAGAAAAAGGATGAGAGATGGATGGAAAAGAGGAGACAATGATGAAAGATAGGGGCAATGGACGACGAATTGGGAGTGAGTGAATGGGGGGAGAGTATGGGTATGAGATACGGAGAGAGTGGCAGAGGGAAGAACGGAAGGGAGAGGCAGAGGGGCGAGAGAAAGCAAAGAGAGCGGAGGAAGATAGGAGACAGATAGAAGGAGAAAATTGGGAGTGCAAGGGGGTAAGAGGCAGAAGAAGAGAGAGAATGTGAGAGATGGGAAGGGAGAGGAGGGAAAGCATGAGCGAGAGGGAAAAAGGGGAAGGGATCATCAAAGAGATGATGTTGCGGAGCGGGAGATAAGCGGAAAATGGGGCGAAGGGGAGAGAACAAGGAGAAAATGAAGGAAGGAGAAACGGGGCAAATTGCAGAAGGTCAGAGAATGAGCACAGAATGAGGGAAAGAGTGCGAAGGAGAGAGCGAGAGTGAGGAAGGGAGAATGGTGGAGTGTGATAGAGGGGCCAATACGGAGAGTCGGGCAAGTGAGGGAAGGGAGAGTGGTTGATATTGGGAGAAAAGGGGGAGTGGGTGGAAGAAGGGCGGGAAAGAGGAGGGGAGAGTTTAGTGGGAAGGGAGAGAGGGATGGGGAGAGAGAGAGGGGTGTTGATAGACGAGCGAGTTTAGAGAGAGTGGGCAAAAGAAGGGGAATGGAGAGAGGGGTAGTGGGAGAAAGTGGTAGAAAAGATGGAACGGTTTAGAAGGGAAGGGAGAGTGGAGGGAATGAGGTGTGAGGAGCAAGGGGTAAAGGAGAGGGGAGAAGGGAGGGGAAGTAGGGAGAGAGAGGAGGTATAGGAGAAGAGAAAGAGGGAGACAGGGTGATCAGAAGAGAGAGAAAGATGGTTAGAATTTTCGGAGAATCGTTCAAATTCTGCAACGCTGTCTCCTCTCCGCCTCCTTCATGTCCCCCCTCGTCCTCAGCACCCCTCCAATGGTGTTCCCGACTTACCAACCCCTCCCACAGATGTCCCTCCTTTCCTCACCGACCGCTCCAACGGCGCTCCTTCTGCTCCGTGCCCGACACAGCTCCCCGTCCTCAATCTCCCTTTATCCTCACCGATGATTCACACGGCAATCCCTCCTCACCCAATTCCATGGCACACCCTCCACTCCACGCCTCCCAGAGCACCCCTCCTTTCCGACGCCTTCCACAGCACTGCCCCATTGCCGATCCCACAACGCTTCGTCCACACATCCCCTCGCAGACCGCACCGTCCCCACCAAACACAGCTCCTTGCTGCCATGGTGCTGAATGCCCACCGTACCTCACAGAGCGCACCCTCCACACCGACACTCCCACGGACCTCCCACATCATGGCCAAAGCCACCGGTTCCCTCCGTCTTATTCTGCAGCAGCTTATCATTAGGGTCAACTGTGCGCATGCGCTGAGATCTCTCGACAGGAGCGGACACGTTACCTAAACACAGTCAATTCAACAAAAATGATACTGACCTCCATCTCTCCGGACCCGAGGAGCGGAGAGGGCCGTGACGTTAAGTTCCACGTACGATACATCAGGTTCAGCTGGGAACACAACAGTAAGGGTGAGAATCAGGTTGAAGATCCCTCCGCACCGTCGCATGTTACACTCCCGGGTTCAGACACAGAGTAAAACTCCCTCCACAACTTCACATGACACACTCCCGGGGTCAGACACAGACTGAAGCTCCCTCTACACCGTCCCATAACAGCCTTCTGGGGCAGGCACAGAGTGAAACTCCCTCCACGCAGTCCAATCACCTATTTCCTAGAGAGAAACACAGTGAATCTCTCTCCACACTGTCCCTTCACAGATTCCAGAGTCAGTCACTGAGTAAATCTCCCTTCACAGCGACTCGTCATAAGCTCCTGGTGTCAGGCACCGAGTAAAGCGCCCTTAGCACTGACCGACCAACCCTCCTCCCCGGTGTCAGGCACAGTGTGTAGCTCAGTACACGCTGTCCCATCTCATATTTCCAGGGTAACAGACACAGTGTTTAGCTCTCTCCCTCTCTCTGCACCACTCACCTCTCGAAGGAGATTGTGAGTCCGCTCCTGTGAAACGCATGTTCGCGTAGGTCTCGCTCTCATCCATCGTATCGAGTTCTTGATCTCCTGAAAGGGATAGGAGAGTGATTGAGTGTGTGTGGGATGAATGTGGTGGGGGCAGGATAGTGTGAAATAGAGGGAGAAGAGTGATATGGAGAGTGACTGGACACAGGACACAAACCCAACCCACTCTCCCTCTTCCTCGTCCTCTGTCTTTTCTGTCTTCCCTTCCTTATCGCACGGCAGTCTCTCTCTCTCTGTCTCTCTCTCTCTCTCTCTCTCTCTCTCTCTCTCTCTCTCTCTCTCCCTCTCTCTCTCGCTCTCTCTATCTATCTCTCCCTCTCATTCCCCTCTCTCTCTCTCTCTTTCTCTTTCTCCCTCCTTCCCCTTCTTTCTCCTATGTCCCATTCCTCATTTCTCTTGCATTCCCTCTCTGTCTCCTTCCACATCTCCCACCATATTTATCGCTTCCGACTTGTCGAAGGTGGGGAAGGCGTTGGGTGTTTTTTTTGGCTCGGGTCAGCCATCCCTCTCTCACATTCTTCAGTGCAATTCCCCACCTCATCCCCTCGTTCACTCCGTCTCGCTACTTCCTGTTTGTGTCCCTTCTGTCCACACGCTCCTTCGCTTCCTCTTTCCCTCCCCCACACCGTTCCTCTTTCCCCCTGCACTACTCGTCCCTCCGTGCCCCTCCCCACACCTGTCTCTCACACTCCCACCCTCACCCCCACCCGCTCCTTTTCTCCCTCTCACCATTCCACCCTTCCCCACCACCTCCCTACCTCCAGCCGTTCCTGAAGTCTTGAATTGTGTGTCTGCTTCTAAGATTCCGTGTGTGTGTGTCTGAGAGCCGTTGCGAAGCAGAGGAAAGAGGAAGGAAGCGGAGGCGTGGAGTGGGCGGGGACCGGGTGGTGAGATTGCACATAGGAGAGGAATCACATGGTAGTTTTATCCACACAGAACTATTGAGAGCCTCAGAACCGAGAGACCGGTATCCAATATAAAGGGAGTAAACCCCTATCGTACTCAGAAATCCCGGTGAACACAGAGAGGGTGAATTGGAGAGGAGGGGCTTGGGTTGGACCCAGAGATCTGGAGGTCTGCTGGGGATGGAGTGGTCTACGTAAACAGGGAGTAGCTTCAGGGAGTTTGGGGATGAGGGAGATCGGTACAGTCGAGTAAGGAGGTGAAGGATTTAATAGAGGTTTAGGGAAAGGAGGGGGTGATGGAGACGGGGGATTACTCTGAGGTAGAAAGGGGTAGTCGGTGACAGAGAGTCGGTGTAAGGGATTATGGAGGGGCCGGATACTCCAGCGCTGTCAGGAGCTCATGCAGCTGGTCAGTGGTGAGGGGTGAGAGATTTTCTGCGATCTCTGTTTCGGGGCATAGGGCCAGAACGCCCTTGAGGTGGGTGAACGCTCACCAGGTGTCGGGCCCCGATGGTGTACCTGGAGTGGGCCCTGCAGACCTGTGTCGACAAACAGACTGGATTGCCCCAGGCTCTTCCTCAGTCTCTCACTTCTGCATTGGAAGCATCCCATCCGCTTCAAAAGGGCGACGATCATACCAGTGTTCAGGGAGGGTGGGCTAAGCTGCTTCTGCGACCATCGAGTGTAAAATAACGCGTTAGTGTTTATTGGCTGGAACATAGTAATCTACAGCACATTACAGGCCATTCGGCCCACAATGTGGTGCCGTCCAAGTAACCTTCTCCAGAAGCTGCCAAGAATTTCCCTATCACATAGCCCTCTATTTTACTGAGCTCCATGGACCTATCCAAGAGTCTTTAAAAGACCCGTTTGTATCAGCCTTCACCACCGTCGCTGTCAGTGCGTTCCCCGCACTCACCATTCCCTGTGTGAAATCCTTACCCCCGACATCTCCTGTGTACCTACTTCCAAGCACCTTAAAACTGTGTGTTCCCGTGTTAGCAATTTCAGCCCTGGGGATAAAAGCTTCTGCCTATCCACAAGATCAACGCCTCTCATCATCTGATACACCTCCATCAGGTCACAGCTCATCCTCCGTGGCTCCAAGGAGAAAAGGCCGCGTTCACAGAACCTATTCTCATAAGCCATGTTCCCCAATCCAGGCAACGGCCTTGTAAATATCCTCTGCACCCTCTCTATAGTATTCACATATTTCTTGTAGTGAGGTGACCAGAAATGAACACACTATTCCAAGTGCGGTCTGACCAAGCTATTCTATAGTTTTAACATTACCTCCCACGGTTGATGAAGGCCAATACACCGTAAGCCTTTTTAACACGGACCCAACGATCTCTATGATACTCCACACTGCCAGGAGTCTCGCCAATAATATTAAGTCCTGTCTTCATATTTGACGTGCCGAAATGAACCACTTCACACTGATATGGTTGAACTCCTCTCGCCAGTTGTCAGCCCAGTTCTGCATCCTATCGATATCGCGCAGTAATCTCTGACAGGTCTCCACACTATCCACAACACCCGCAACTTTTGTGACATTGACAAAGAGACTAAGCCACCTTCCAGCTTTCACAACGAGCAGGAGTCCCAGAACAGATCCCTCTGTTATACAGCAGGTCACTGCCCTCCATGCAGAAGGACATCGACCCTCTGCAATGTGTCTGTCTCCACAATAGTTCTACTACTGTTGTCATCTCAGTTGCTCTCCTCTGGGCCCGGGACCATCTGGAAAATAGCAATACTTACGTCAGGCTGCGGTAACCTGGCAACAGCTCAGCGTTCAGCACAATTATTTCCTCAGTTCGAATCAACAAGCTGCAGATCCTGGGCTGTGCGAGGGCAAGAATAGTCGGATCAGGCAGATGAATGCGTAGCTGAGAGTCTGGTGCAGGGGGCAGGGCTTCAGATTCTTGGAACATTGGGATCTCTTCTGGGGGAAGTATGACCTGCTCAAAATGGCCAGGTTACCCCTGAATCTGAAGGGGACAAATATCCTGGCGGGAAAGTTGAATAGAGCTGTTAGGGAGAGTTTAAACCAATTTGGCAGCGGGGTGGGAACCGGAATGACAGAGCGGAGGAAAGGGAAAACAGAAATAAATCTAATATAGTGAGCAGTAAAGATTTCAGAAAAGACAGGCAGGTGATGGGGCAAATTTGTAGCCATTGGGTGTCATGGTCCGGATCGGGGTGCCTTTAAATTTACCTTGTTTATGATACGATCTGGACGGTTGATTCCCTGTTTTCCCGTGTCCGTCGATTTTGATGTTTAGAGGCAATTAACGCACGGCTAATCCGGTAGTTTATAGTTTCCTGCTTTCACCCGTTCGGCGCGGGAGTGTCTGCAAAGTCACGGCGTGCCAATGTCACCAGGCAGGAACAAGCCGAATCTCTGCTGAAGCGAGTGCCGGAAATTCGCCTCTCCTCACCGGAGCAACCCTGTCCAGTTACCTCGCCATAGCGAGCCTACAAAGTTTCCTCGCTGAGGTGGGTCCGTCAGTTAACCTGCCGGAGGGAATCAAGAAACGCTGTCCAGTACCCGGGACTAGTCGAGAGCTCGCCACTACCCGGAGGCTCCAAGTCATGTCCTGGCTCCGGCGGCATGCAAGCATCTAGTCAAGTCCTGGTCCTGGCGGCATGCAAGCACCAACTGAAGTCCTAGTCCTGGCGGCGTTCAAGCACCAAGTCGAGTCCTGACCCTGGCGGCTTCCCAGTTCTAAGTCAGGTCCTGGCCCTGGCGGTCTGTGATGTCTGTCCTACCCCCCTGTCTGAATCCCTTCTCTGCCCCTTTCGCCTCTAGCCCTTGTCTGCAGCCCCTGCCTGCACTCCGGTGCAGTACCATCGCTGCAGCTAGGTTGGTACTGTCTGGTGTTCATTCGTGTTGGTCTTGTCTTGTCTTGTCCCCGACTCGGTGGGGTAAGTCAGGCCGACTTGCCGTTGCCCCGCGGGGAGTCATGCCTTGTCTTGTCCTGCCTCCGTGGGGTAATCAGGCCGTCTTGCCGTTGCCCCGCGGGGAGTCATGTCTTGTCTTGTCTTGTCCTCGCCTCCGTGGGGTAATCAGGCCGTCTTGCCGTTGCCCCGCGGGGAGCCATGTCTTGTCTTGTCTTGTCCTTGCCTCCGTGGGGTAAGTCAGGCCGTCTTGCCGTTGCCCAGTGGAGGGTCATGAGTCCCTGCCCTATGTCCTGTACCCAAGGAGGGGTCCCGGCTCTCTGTTCTGTGTGCGAGTCCCGGCCCTATGTCCTGTACCCAAGGAGGGGTCCCGACTCTCTGTTCTGTGTTTAAGTCCCGGCCCTGTGTCCTGTACGCAAGTAGGGGTCCCGACTCTGTGTTCTGTGTATGTGCCCATGGTTCCCTGTATCTGCTCCCCGAGACCGATGCTCTGTGTTCCTATGTTCCTCCTCTCCCTCGCCCATGTCCTGTCCTTGCCTGGTTCTGGGATCCGAGCCCAAAGCAAGACCCAGGTACTGGGCACTTGCCGAGTCTGTGGCTCGGAGTCTATACCCTAGTCTCTTCAAGTCTCCTCTAGTTCTGGGAGCCGATTCCGAGTCCTAGCCCAGACCCTTGGTCCCAGCATAGTCATAGTCCTGAGTCCCTGTCCAGTTCGGTATTTCCTGCTCCTGCTTTGCTCTCCAGGTGTCGAACAATAAACTAAATCTAAGTAGCCTCTCAAGATGTGTCTTGCATTTGGGTCCACTCTTGCTCCCAATGCCCCCACCAGTGTGACGTTGGAATGATTTGCAGTGCAAAAAAGTTGCAGTGAAATCAAAGCGAGAAGTATCAAATACTGGTCTTAAGGTGTTATACTTAAATGCACGCAGCATAAGCAATAAACTGGATGAAATTGTCGTACAGGTACAGATTGGCAGGTATGATACTATGGCCATGACTGAAACCTGGCTAAAGGATGCATGTCCCTGGGAGTTGAACGTCCAAGGATACGCGGTGTATCGGAAGGATAGGCAGGGAGGCAGAAGGGGAGGTGTAGCTTTATTGATAAGAAATTACATTAAATCATTAGAAAGAGGTGCTATAGGATCGGGAGGTCAGACAGTTTATGGGTTGAGCTAAGCAATAGCAGGGGTTAAAGGACCATGTTAGCAGTTATTTACAGGCCTCCAAACAGCTGCAGGGATGTGGACTACAAATTACAACTGGAAATAGAAAAGGCTTGTCAGAAGGGCAGTGTTTTGATAATTGTGGAGGATTTTAACATGCGAGTGGATTGGGAAAATCAGGTCGGCACTGGATCTCACGAGAGAGAATTTGTAGAATGTCTGCGAGATGGCTTTTCAGAACAGCTTGTTGCTGAGCCCACTAGGGGATCGGCTGTACTGGATTGGGTATTGTGTAATGAACCGGAGGTGGTTGGAGAGATTGAGGTGAAGGAGTCTTTTGGAGGCAGTGATCATAACATGATTGAGTTCACTGTGAAATTTGACAAAGAGCAGCCGAAATCTGATGTGTCGGTATTTCAGTGGAGTGAAGGAAATTACAGTGGCATGAGAGAGGAACTGGCCAAAGTTGACTGGAAAGACACACTGGTGGGAAAGACAGCAGAGCAGCAGTGGTTGGAGTTTATGCGAGAGGTGAGGAAGGTGCAAGACAGGTATATTCCAAAAAAGAAGAAATTTCCGAGTGGAAAAAGGATGCAACGGCGGTTGACAAGAGAAGTAAAAGCCAAAGTTAAAGCAAAGGAGTGGGTATGCAAGGAAGCAAAAAAAAGTGTGAAGACCGAGGATTGTGGAAATTTTTAAAACCTTACAAAAGGAAACCAAAAAGGTCATTAAGAGGAAAACGATTAACTATGAAAGGAAGCTAGCAAATAATATCAAGGAGGATACTAAATGCTTTATCAAGTATATAAAGAGCAAACGACAGGTGAGAGTAGATATAGGACCGATAGAAAATGGCACTGGAGAAATTGTAATGGGAGATAAGGAGATGGTAAAGGAACTGAACGAGTATTTTGCATCAGTCTTCACTGAGGAATACATCAGCAGTATACCGGACACTCAAGGGTGGCAGGCAGAAGAAGTCTGCACAGTCACAATTACGACAGAGAACGTACTCAGGAAGCTGAATAGTAGGTAAATCTCCGAGACCAGATGGAATGCACCCGCGTGTTCTGAAGGAAGTAGCTGTGGAGATTGCGGAGGCATTAGCGAAGATCTTTCAGAAGTCGATAGCTTCTGGCATGGTTCTGGAGGATTGGAAGATTGCAAATGTCACTCCGCTATTTAAGAAGGGGCAGGGAAGCAAAAAGGAAATTATAGATCTGTTAGCTTGACAACGGTGGTTGGGAAGTTTTTGGAGTCGATTCTCAAAGATGAGGTTACAGAGTACCTGGAGGCATATGCCAAGATAAGCAGAACTCAGCATGGAACCCTTAAACGAAAATCCTGCCTGACAAACCCATTACAATTTTTTGAGGAAATTACCAGTAGGCTAGACAAGGGAGATGCTGTGGGTGTTGTATATTTGGATTTTCAGAAGGCCTTTGACAAGGTGCCAAACATGAGGCTACTTAAAAAGAGCCCATGGAATTACGGGAAAGTTACATACGTGGATTGAGCGTTGGCTGGTTGGCAGGAAACAGAGACTGGGAATAAAGGGATCCTATTCTAGTTGGCTGCCGGTTACCAGTGGTGTTCCACTGGGGTCCGTGTTGGGGCCGCTTCTATTTACATTGTACATCAACGATTTGGATTATGGAATAGATGGCTTTGTGGCTAATTTTGCTGACGATATGAAGATAGGTCGAGGGGTCGGTAGTGCTGAGGAAACGGAGAGTCTGCAGAGAGACTTGGATAGATTGGATGAATGGGCAGAGAAGGGGCAAATGAAGTACAATGTTGGAAAGCGAATGGTTGTGCACTTTGGCAGAAAAAAAAATGAACGGGCATCTATTATTTAAATGGGGAAAGACTTCAAAGTTCGGAGATGCAACGGCACTTGGGAGTCCTCGTACAGGATGCCCTTAAGGTTAACCTCCAAGTTGAGTCTGTAGTGAAGAAGGCGAATGCAATGTTGGCATTCATTTCTGGAGGAATAGAGTATAGGAGCAGGGATGTAATGTTGAGGCTCTAGAAGGCGCTGGTGAAATCGCACTTGGAGTTCTGTGGGCAGTTTTGGTCTCCTTATTTAAGTAAGGATGTGCTGACGTTGGAGAGGGTACAGAGAAGATTCACTAGAATGCTTCCAGAAATGAGAGGGTTAACATAAGAGGAACATTTGTCCGCTCTTGGACTGTATTCCTTGGAGTTTTGAAGACTGAGCGGAGACCTCATAGAAAGATTTCGAATATTGAAAGGCGTGGGCAGAGTGGATGTGGCAAAGTTGTTTCCCATGATGGGGGAGTCTAGTCCGAGAGGGCATGACTTAAGGATTAAAGGGCGCCCATTCAGAACAGAAATGCGAAGTTGTTCTTTTTTTTTAGTCAGAGGGTGGTGAATCTATGGAATTTTGTTGCCACGGGCAGCAGTGGAGGTCAAGTCATTGGGTGTATTTAAGGCAGAGATTGATAGGTAACTGAGTAGCCAGGGCATCAAAGATTATGGTGAAAAGGCGTGGGAGTGGGACTAAATGGAAGAATGGATCTGCTCATGATAAAATGGCGAAGCACACTCGATGGGCCGAATGGCCGTCTTCTGCCGCTTTGACTTATGATCTTATGGTCTAAAAGGGTGCATAGGAGACTTACAAGCATGTTGCCTCGATTGGAGACCATGTCTAATGAGAATAGGTTGAGTGAACTCGGCCTTTTCTCCTTGGAGCGACGGAGATGAGAGGTGACCTGATAAAGGTGTATAAGTTGATAAGAGGTTTGCTCTCCTGGATAGTCAGAGGCTTCTTTCCAGGGCTGAAATTGTTGCCACAAGAGGACACGGGTTTAAGTTGTTGGGGAGTAGGTAAAGAGGAGATGTCAGGGGGAAGTTTTTTACTCAGACAGTGGTAAGTGCGTGTAATCGGCTGTAGGCAACAGTGGTGGAGTCGGATACGATACAATCTTTTAAGAGACTTTTGGATAGGTACATGGAGCATTGAAAAATAGAGTGGTATGTGTAAGCCTGGTAATTTCTAAGGTAGGGACATGCTCGGCACAACTTAGTGGGCTGAAGGGCCTGTATTGTGCTGTAGGTTTTTCCGTATTTCTAAACATTTTGGTTCACCTGCATGGAGCCCAGCCGAAAGTTCGCATATCCTTTTTCTTTTTTATCTAAGAGGGACAAATCGACTCATAGATCACACAAATTAGGCCTCACCAGTGTCTTTTAAAAGCTTACAGTCAAATGTTTGCATTTATATTCTCGCCCTCTGGAAAGGAGCGCGAACGTTTGATTTGCCTTTCTCACCACCGACTCCACCTGTAAGTGAACCAGCAGGGAATTGTGCAATAGGATCCACAAATCCCTTTGCGCCTCAGCAATGTGCTGCCCAATATAGATCCTGAGAGATGCTATCACCCAGGAAATGTAAGAGACTTTATTAGAGAGGCTTACGGGGTCATGTTGGTCAAAACTAAGACACAGTTAGCAATCAGAAGGTTAAACATGTTCTCAATAGTGTGCTGAACTGCATATATTTCAATAAATGAAGTCCGCAGGAGAGACGGATAATTGTGTTGAAGGTGAGGCAACTGGTTTACAAACAGAGGCTTTGTGTCGTGAGGAGAGGCTATTGACGGCAAATTTGCAGTCAGTAGGATGAGTTGCAATGTAGGAGGTGGACACAATCGAGGATGATTTCAGGAGTGAAGGTGTTATATTTGAATGCATACGGTACACGGGATAAGAAGATGAATTTAGCGCAGTTGCAGATTGGGAAATATGCATTACTGAATGATGGCTGCAGGAGAGATTCGCATGTGTATGGGGTTGGCTAACCAATAGAAAACAGAGAATGGGATACATGGGCGTCACTCTGTTTCGCAATTAGTGATGAGCCGTGTGCGCAGGCGCCGGTGCTGGGTTTGCGGCTGCTCACGATATACATTAATAATCTGGAAGAGGGGATCCAGTGTCGTGAATCTGAGTTTGCTGATGATACTAAATTGATTGGAAAAACTAAGTGTGTAGAAGATACTGAGAGTCTACAGAGGGAGATAATTAAATTGACAATAGACAATAGACAATAGACAAAAGAAAATAGATGCAGGAGTAGACCATTCGGCCTTTCGAGCCAGCACCACCATTCACTGTGATTATGGCTGATCATCCACATTCTGTATCCAGGTCCTGCCTTATCCCCATCACCTTTGATTCCGCTGTCTTTAAGAACTCTATCCATCGCTTTCTTGAAAGCATCCAGACACTTGGCCTCCACAGCCTTCTGGGCCAGAACATTCCATATATCCACTGCTCTCTGGGTGAAAAAGTTTTTCCTCAACTCCGTTCTAAATGGCCTACCCCTTATTCGTAAACTGTGGCCTCTGGTTCTGGACTCATCGTTTAACGGGAACAAGCGTCCTATCTCCAGCGTGTCCAATCCCTTAATAATCTTATATGTTTCAATAAGATCCCCTGTCAGCCTTCTAAATTCCAGAGTATACAAGCCCAGTCGCTCCAATCTTTCGACATGTGGCAGTCCCGCCATCCCGGGAATAAACCTTGTGAATCTACGCTGCACTCCCTCAATAGCAAGAATGTCCTTCCTCAAATTTGGAGACCAAAACTGCACACAGTACTCCAGGTGTGGTCTCACCAGGGCCCTGTACAGCTGCAGAAGGACCTCTTTGCTCTTATACTCAATTCCCCTTGTTATGAAGGCCAGCATGCCATTAGCTTGCTACACTGCCTGCTGTACTTTCATGCTTGCTTTCAGTGACTGATGTACAAGAACACCTAGACCTCGTTGTACTTCTCCTTTTCCTAACTTGACTCCATTTAAGTAATAATCTGCCTTCCTGTTCTTACCACCAAAGTGGATAACCTCACATTTATCCACATTAAACTGTATCTGCCATGCATCTGCCCACTTACTCAGCCTGTCCAAGTCACCCTGCATTCTCATAATATCCTCCTTACATTTCACACTACCACCCAGCTTTGTGTCATTGGCAAATTTGCTAATGCTACTTTTAATTCCCTCATCTAAATCATTAATATATATCGTAAACAGCTGCGGTCCCAGCACTGAACCCTGCAGTACCCCACTGGTCACGGCCTGCCATTCCGAAAGGGACTCGTTAATCGCTACTCTTTTTTTCTGTCAGCCAGGCAATTTCCATGTCAGTGCTCTGCCCCCAAAACCACGTGCCCTAATTTTGCCCACTAATCTCCTATGTGGGACTTTATGAAAGGCTTTCTGAAAGTCCAGGTACACTGCATCCACTGGCTCTGCCTTGTTCATTTTCATAATTACACTCTCAAAAAATTCCGGAAGATTAGTCAAGCACGATTTCCCCTTCGTAAATCCATGCTGACTTCGACCTATCCTGGCTGTGCATTTAGATCTCTGCAGGGGCTCAAAAGCGAAAGTTTTGATAACCTCTGGAAGGGGGCAGATCCCATTCTCCCCGCAATTAACTGTGAACACCAAGCGAGAGATTTGACAGTGGGGGAAAGCCACTGAGACGTGGAGGCCAGTATGGATTGTTTTTGGTCACGGAGACGGAAGGGTCCACGGTGAGTTAAGGGATGAAGGAGACTTGGAAGTCTGCAGGGGAGGAATGGGTCAGAAGACGGGGCAGCTTGGAAGGGAAGAGGGTGACGGAGACGAGGGTGGTGTAAAGGATGGAGTGTGTGGCAGTGACGGGGAGGAGAGTAGCAGAGTGACATTTTGACAGAAACTGGGAGGGTATCTGGAGGGGGTTATGGAGACGGGGAGGAGTGTGTCCGTATCACGGTGCATGGCGTCGATGTTAACGTGTCACGATGAGGGGCGTGTTGTTTTCACTGCGAGGGATGTCGGTGTGACGGTGAGGTGCGTGTCACTGTAACCATAAGGGGTCACTCAGGATCCCGTTGAGGGCTGTGTCCGCGTCATGGTGAAGGCTGTGTGGCTCGTTCACTGACGATGCAACCTGTGAAGTGGCCGTTCGCTTTTTCCGCGATCTATCGTAAAAGTTCTTGATCTACACCACACTTTACCCTTCGTACGCAATGATTTCAAATCACTCTTTGCTCCCGTACAGACCAGAGGACGTAAATTGCCGAACAGAACAGACGCATCGGGCCGAAACGTTGTGATATACTAATTCAACTAAATCACTATTGCCTGCACAACATCCAGCTCTCTGCATACCCTGTACACACACGTCCCTGTAAAAGCGCCACTTGAAACCCTCTCTCGCTGTTTTTGTCAATGAAGCGAATGTGACCAGAAAAACAACCCCTCACCATTGAATTGTTTCCGCTTCATCACAACTAATACAACTGTAACACGGAATGTTGAGTGTTCCGCCGGTTCTGCAACCTCGTCTCACTAAGGTCTACAATATCATAATTCCCGTCGCAGACCCTGCCCTGAGCTCATCTGCCTTTCGTACAATACCTCTGCATTGAAACGCACTCAGCTCAGAACATGAGACCCAGCAGGCTCAACCTTTTGCTTCCTGACGTTGTCTAAGGTCATAACAACATCTGGCCCAATAACCACTCCACTGTCATTTCCTGTGCAGAGGCCCCTTGTGGCCAAGCCTTTCTTTGACAGGTATAACAGCTTCGATACTTCTGGATGGGAGGAGAGAGGAGCAAGCAGAGGAAAATCATACGGGTCATGTCTCTGACACTGAGTGTAGTTCTGTGGCTCAGAAGGGAATAGATTGTGGGATGGTGGAGATGTGACAAGCCGGAGCGATAGGGTTTTCTTTGTAATAAAACCATAAGTAGTTAAATAGTAATAAAACCATAGTAATAAAACCATAAGTAGTTAAATAGTAATATGTAAATTATGCCAGGAAATAATTCCAGGACCAGCCTATTGGCTCAGGGTGTCTGGCCCTGCAAGGGAGGAGTTGTAAAGTTTGATGCCCATAGGCAGGAATGAACTCCTCTGACGCTCTGTGTTGCATCTCGGTGGAATGAGTCTCTGGCTGAATGTACTCCTGTGCACAACCAGTACATTATGTAGTGGATGGGAGACATTGTCCAAGACGGCATGCAACTTGGACAGCATCCGCTTTTCGGACACCACGGTCAGAAAGTCCAGTTCCATCCCCACAACATCACTGGCCTTATGAAAGAGTTTGTTGATTCTGTTGGTGCCTGCTACCCTCAGCCTGCTGCCCCAGCACAAAACAGCAAACATGATCACACTGGCCACCACAGACTCGTAGAACATCCTCAGCATCGTCCTGCAGATGTTAAAGAACCTCAGTCTCCTCAGGAAATAGAAACGGCTCTGACCCTTCTTGTAAACAGCCTCAGCGTTCCTCACTACTATCGGTAGGAGCAGAGAGGCTGTTCTGAGAAGTTATTCATGTGCAAATGTGGCTAGAAATAGAAAGAACATTGACATTAACACGGGATTATGGACTTAGCGTCGGAACGAAGGCTTCCGATATGTGGATCGTTGGGCTCTATTTCAAGGAAGGTGCGACCTCTGCAGACGAGACATTTGCATTTCAGTTCAATTGATTTCAATTTAAGTTTAATTGTAATTCCATCATACATGAACTCCCGTGAATACAGCCAGGACAAAGCTGCAAAACACAATACCAACACACATACTCGTATATATGCATCTATGCAGCTTCTTGAGACCCAGGGGACTTTGAATGCCACCAAAATCTATAATCCAAGGCAATAAAGCTTGTTCTGCCGAACGAACACTAGGGGGCGTCACAGACTCTTGCCTGGAGGCCGCGCAACACCGCCTCCATTGTGTCAGCTCCTTCATTTCCTCTAGCATTTCCTCTTTCAGTTTTAGATTATGAGAGCACTCAGTCCTCTTTTATTGTCATTTAGAAATGCATGCATACATGAGGAAATGATACAAAGTTTCTCCAGAGTGATATTACAGAAAACAGGACAAACCAAACACTAACACTGACAGAACCACATAATTATAACATATAGTTACTGCAGTGCAAAGCAAAACCATGAATTGATAAAGAACAGACCATGGGCACGGTTAAAAAAAATTCTCAAAGACCACGAGTCGATCGACTCCCGATTCCCCGATAGAGAAACTCCCTGCTATAAACCTCCAGGCACCGTCAACTGCCGATGCCTTGGAAGCAGCCGACCACAGCCGACACGGAGTCCGTCCATCCGAAAACTTCGTGCCTCCGACTAGCCTCTCCGATACAACCTCCCGAGCGCCATCCTCTGCCGAGCGCCTTCGACCTCGCCCCGGCCGCTGAAACACGCAAAGCCGTGGATCAGGCCTTCTGCTCCGGAGATTCCGGTTACCACAAAGTAGCAGCGACAGCGAAGCGGGAATATCAGAAGTTTCTCCAGATGTTCCTCCGCACTATCACGTATGTCTCCATCAAATCAGAATTGTGTACGGTCCCCTACTTGACAGATGACAGATACCACCCACCGGGGAGTCTGCGCGCCTGAACTGGAATGGAACTATTATCCAAACGGGAAGTTTGCTATTAAAATGGGGAGTGGTGGGGTTTATTCTAGAGTTACAGGGGAATGAAAACCAGAATGGCATATCATGCAGTGGAGTGGTTAATGGGACAAAGTCAGAAAGCAAAAGGCTGAGCCCGTTGGGACTCATGTTCGGAGCTGCGTACATTTCAATACAGAAAGTAGCGTCCTAAAGCCAGATGAGCTGATGGCAGGGACCAACGCCTGGGAGCATGGCATTTCAACATAGAGAGCAAAACCTATAAGTAGAGCTCGGAATTTTTCCGTTTCTTTTCTCTGTAGCGGGGCAGTCTGAGGGAGCAGCTACAGTTGTTTATATCATTACGAGAGACACAGACAGAGCAGATAACAGGTATTTTTAGCCCGAGGATGGAAATGTCGAATAACAGAGGTGAGAGCGGGTAATTTCAAGGGAGAGGAGTTTGGCAAGTTTCTGTTGTCACAGAGAGTGGGTTGTGATTGGAACGTGCTGCCAGCGCTGGTGGTGGAGGGAGGGTCATAAAGGCGTTTAAGAGGCTTCTTAACAGGCACGTGGGTATGCAGGGAATTATGAGAGACGGGCGTGGTGTCGGCAGAACGGATTAAGTTTAATTGGAATATCACGACTTTATGAGCCGAAGGGTCTGTTCTCTTCTGTGATCCACGTTTTTTGATCTGCCGAAACAGCAGAAAGAGATTTCAACCCATCGTTAGAAACGTAGAAAACAGGCCCTTCAGATCACAAGGCCGTTTCGAACATGACCTTACCTGAGAAATTACCTGGGGTTACCATTGCCCTCTATGGGAGAAGCAGGAGGTTTGGCAAATCAAGGAATTTGACGATCTATTGACGTACACAGGGAAAAGCCACAAAAGAGCTCAGACGCTGTGAACGAGACAAACAACACTCACCGTGACACTCAAGGTCTCTTTACAGTGTTTCGGTGACACCGACACAACCCTCCCCGTGACAGGAACACGCCCCTCTTCGGCACACCGACACGTCCTGCACCATAACAGGAATCCACCATATCAACGATACCGACACAGATTTAGGCGGTTCACCGTAGCACGGACACACTCCTCCCTGTATGCATAACTCCCTCCCTTTTCAAAACCCCTCCCCTTCTGCGACAACCTCTCACTCTCCTGCACTACTCCCCGTCATTCCCTACCTTCCCTACGGCACACCCCGTCTCCGTGACCGGCTGCATCCTCTAGAGACTTCCCCAACTCAGTCGCCACTGCACATGTCTCCCTTTCTGTGATCACAGACAATTGTGGAGAGTGTGAGGGAGATTTGACGTCTGACGTAGGCCGCCCTTCACCCGGATATCTATCACCAGGTTCTGAGTCTCTCCACAAAGCTGCATGCACTGGCTGGTGGAGTGCTTCTACTCCAGTTGATAGTGGCTGCAACCTCACCACCCTTTCCCTGGCCTCCTCTCTCCGCCCCTACCCTCCTCTTCCCGCAGCACACCACCCGTCACCACACACAAACACCATCTCCGAGAGACACACAATTCGAGACAACTGGAAAGCCGTTGTGCGGGGAATTGGTGAGCGGGGAGAGAGCTGCGCAACTGTTCTGACTCCAGTACAGTGTGTTGCAATAGTGCAGGGGGTACATCACATTTCTGACTCCGGGAGTTTGATGGCAAATATTCAGGGAGCTTAATTGCTTGACTGACCCCGCAAGTGAGTGGTGGGATGATCTGCACGGAGCTTCACTGAGTGTCTGACCCCGGAGTGTGTGACGGGACTGTGTGGAGGGAGATTAACTCTGTGTCTGACCCCGGGAGTGTGTGATGGGACTGTGTGGAGGGAGATTCACTCTGTGTCTGAGCCTGGGAGTGTCTGATGGGACGGTGTGGAGGGAGCATCACTCTGTGTCTGACCCCGGAAGTCTATGAACGGGCGGTTGTGGAGGGCGCTTCACTCTGCGTCTGACCCCGGCAGTGCGTGATGGGACGGTGTGGAAGGAGCGGCACTGCATCTGACCCCTGGGTCTGTGTTATGTAGCGGGAGCTTCAC
Source organism: Mobula birostris (assembly GCF_030028105.1). Lineage (NCBI taxonomy): Eukaryota > Metazoa > Chordata > Chondrichthyes > Myliobatiformes > Myliobatidae > Mobula > Mobula birostris. Next base: position 104,490,164 of record NC_092382.1, read on the forward strand.
ACTGTGTCAGATTCTGGGAGTGTGTAACCGGATGGTACGGAGGGTGTGTCACGGGATGGTACGGAGATTGCCTCACAATCCTCAACGGGACAGGGTACGACCACTTACGATGACAGTTTCACACATCACACCGTGGCACCGACACATATCTCACCATGAGATGAACCCGCTCCTCAATTTACCCCGACACACCGACACGCCCTCCCCGTCCCTGTAACTCACTTCCTCTTCAAATTACTCCGCGTTTCTCTCAACCCTGTAGTCTACTAATCTTCTCCCAGTCTATCACATCCTAACTCCACTGCACCCCTCCCGTCTCTGTCACTACCTCCCTCAAAAACTCCCTATAACCCTTGACCCACTCCCTCCGCTACAACCCTCCTCCCGCTACGATCTGTCAATTGTATCAAGGCTCAAGTCTGTGAATTGTTGACCAGCAGAAGAGCTGAGGTACCATCCTCCTCTTTAACCCGTGATCATCACAGGACAGGCATAGCGAGAGGAAGCGTCAGTTTTTGATTAACATCGGGAGTGTGTGGGAGAAGGTACGGAGGGAGAGTCACTCTGTGTTTGACCCGTTGAGTCCATGACGGGGTTGCCTGGAGGGGGATTCACTATCTGTCTGACCACTGGGCTGTGAGACGGAGCAACACAGCTTCACTCTGTGTCTCACTCCGGGAATGCCTGATTGGACGGTATGGATCCAGATTCACGATGTGTCTGACCGCGGGAGTGCGTGATGAGACAGTAGTCAGAGAGATTCACGCCTTGACTGATTCCTGAAGTGTGTTTCTGGACCGTGGAGAGAGTGTTTCACTCTGTGTCTTACCCTGGGAGTCTGTGATGGGATGGTGTGCAGGAGCATCACTCTGAGTCTGCCCCCTTTCATTTTTTGATGGGTCGGTATGAAAACAACTTTAATCTGTGTACTAGCGCAGTTTTTATTATTATTATTCTGCACTGGGACTGTGTTTGAGGATCTTCACTCTCTGTGTTATCCGGGTAATGTGTTTGGGTGAGTGTGTTGGCAACTTTTCTGAATGTCTGACATCAGGATTATTTGATGGGGCAGTACATAGGGAGCTTCACTCTGTCTCTGACCCGGCGAGTCGGTTTGATTGGTCGATTCGGAGGGATCTTCTCTTTACAACTGATCCCAGAAATGTGTGACGGGTCGGTGTGAAGGGTTCCCCATTCTGTGTCTGGCTAACGGCGAATGCAATGGCCGGTGCGGAGAGAGATTCACCGTTCCTTGTTCATATTTTCCAGAGCAGGCGATGTGGCGAAGCAACATTTTTCAAACTCTGATTGAAAGCGTCTGGGAATAAAATCAAAAGAGGAAGAGTTACGAGTCAGATACACAGAAGATATATTCACAACAGACTGAATCTCCCTCCACACTTTCCCATCACAAACTCCCGCTGTCAGACACAGAGTGAATCTCCCTCCACACCAACTCATCACGCACGCCCGTGGTCAGACACAGAGTGAAGCTCCCTCCACTCCGTCCCAACACACACGCCGTGGTCAACACAGAGTGAAGCTCCCTCCACTCCGTCCCAACACACACGCCCGTGGTCAGACACAGAGTGAAGCTCCCTCCACTCCGTCCCAACACACACGCCCGTGGTCAGACACAGAGTGAAGCTCCCTCCACTCCGTCCCAACACACACGCCCGTGGTCAGACACAGAGTGAAGCTCCCTCCACTCCGTCCCAACACACACGCCCGTGGTCAGACACAGACTGAATCTCCCTCCACACCGTTGGTGCTAGTTTTGCCACTTCCACCGGATATCGCTCGCTCGGTACTGAGCATCACTACGTCTCTGTATGTACAAGCCGGTCGTGTGGTTTCACACCAGTTCCGCCCAGTGCAGCAAACTCACCAGCCACTCACAGCCCTTCCTCTCCTCCTCCTCCCTCCTCAGTTCCACGTCGAGTCACAAGCCGATATTATCTCTGAGACAAGCACGCAATTAGAGGTTACAGAAAGACTGAAGTGATGGTGAGTGGTGAAAAGGGGAGAGAAGGAGTAAGTAGGGAGATTCTTTCAGTTTCTAGATCCGTTGTTGTGTTATGGAACTGTGGGGAGAGAGCTTCACTCTGTGTCTGAGCACAGGTTGTGAGCCGGGACGGTGTGGAGGGCGCTTCCATCTGTCTCTGACGCTGGGTATGTGTCATGGGACTGTGAGAGGGCGAATCACTCTGTGTCTGACCACGGGAGTGTGTGATGGGCTGGTGTGGAGGGAGATTCACTCTGTGTCTGAGGCCGGGAGTATGTGATGGGACAGTGCAGTGGTGGATTCACTCTGTGTATGATTCTGAGTACTGCGAGATGGGATGGTCTGCAGGGAGCTGTACTTGTGTCTGACCCCGGGTGCGGTTGGTCGGACGGTGCCGAGGGCTCTCTGTCTCTCTGTCTCTCTCTCTCTCTCACACACACACACACACAAACACACACACACGCTCTCTCTCTCTCTCTCTCTCTCTCTCTCTCTCTCTCTCTCTCTCTCTCTCTCTCTCTCTCTCTCTCTCTCTCTCTCTCTCTCTCTCTCTCTCTCTCTCTTTCTCACACACACAGCCGATCCAGCACATGATCTCCCGCGCCACCACCCTCTTAGCTATTACCCCCATACCCATTTAATTTCACCTCCCCCCTTACTTACTGTGGAGGATGTAACTAACCCGGCTGTCCAGTGGGCGGCCCCTTTCCTGTGATCGAGACTGACGGCCCGGCCACATTTCAGCCCGGTGAATTTTCACTGTGAGCGGGAGGGTGGGAAGGGAGAAAGTAGGGTAGAGAGGGTGGGGAGACACACGAGAAGGCGTCATGAGGAGGGCAGTGAGATAGAAAGGCATAGGAGGGAGAGGTGTAAGCGGAAAAAAAGGAGGGGGCTGTCGAGAGGAGCGAAATTGAAGCGGGTTAGAGACATTCCTGGGAGAGAAATCGGGAGATAGTGAGCGGAGAGTGAGGGAAGCAGAGAGAGAAAATGACAGACAGCAGGTCATGGAGGGTTTTTGAGAGAGCTCCTGGGCCCCGTCTGTTTGGCTGACGTACCTGCTATTTTTATTTTCTGCTGTCTGTATGACCGCCCAGTCAGTGTAACCGCACGCTTTCAAGACTTCTTTGAAATAATGAAAACCCCCCGCTAATGTTCCAATGGGTGCGGTGTGTGAAACTTCAGATACCGATCAGCGTGCGTTGGTTCAAACTTCAATATCTAAACGTCCGCTGTTTTTGCTAAATACTACACGGTCTAAAAATGGCAAACTATTGCTCTGACGTCTTCTCGGAGGGAAGGGGCTGGCTTACTTCGGTGGGTGTTGCGGGTTTGTCCCGGGGCCGTGGTTTCTAGAGCACAGAGGGTCTGAAGCCCCGGAGATAAGCAGAGCAATGGGAGCGCTGACGCTCAAACCAGGAATCACCGGGAGGTTGGGGTTGTGGGGGGTGGTGTTCGGTACCAATCTCTTGGAGAATGAAGTCTCTGCGTCTGTGACAACATATCCGTCCGCCTTTCTTTCCTTGTTCACTCGTCATCCCTCAATCTTCCCCTTTTTCCATTGCTTTCTCTCTCCCTTCTTCTCTTCCTATGTCATTCCAACTTCTATATTCCTTCTCCCTCAATCGACCCTTCCCTGCATCCCTCCTCCCTCTCTGTAGCGCTTTCTCTTCTCCCTTTCTTCCTTCGGCCCCTCCCTGCCCGTTTTTTTTTAATTCTCACTCTCTGTTTCTCCTGCTGGCGCTCTGTTTTCTCACTCTATCCTCTAATTTCTCTCCAAGACTCCACCCCTCCCTATTTTAGCCCCTCTCTCTCCCTGTTCCTTCCCACTTCTCGCCCTCCATTTCTTTCATTCCGCTCCCCCTTTCTGACTCCTGTAACCCACGTCTCTCTTTCCGCCAAGCCCTAGCCTTTCCCTCACTCTCGCCTCCCTCTGAATCTCCACACTCTTCCTATTCTTTACTCCGCCACTCTCATCGCTCCAGAATAACCCCCTCTCTCAACCTTAATCTCCCTCTTCCCCAGCACTTCCTCCCCTGCTCTCGGCTCCTCTCTTTATCATTTGCTCATCTGGTGTTTGTTCGGTCGGTCTGACTCCGCTGTCAACACGGGCTGCCTCTGACGACAGTTGCTTCCCCTCGCTGCGCTCAGAGACGCAGAGAATCCGAGACAGGATTAACGACAGCGAGATCTACATGAATATGCAGCTTGTAAAACCGGACGCATGGTTTCCATCGAGAAGAAAGAGGGGCGGAGACAGAGGAAAGGAATTTCAATCTCTTTCTGTCCCCAGGAATGGGTACTGGGACAGGGTGGAGTGAGCTTCACTCTGTCTCAGGAAAGGACGGTGTGATAGGACGGTGTGGACGGAACAGAACTCTGTGTCTGACCCTGGGCATGTGTGATGGCACCATGCAGAGGGAGCTTCGCACTGTATCTGAACACAAGACTGTGTGATGGGACGGTGTGGAGGGAGCTTCACTCTGTGTCTGACCCCAGGAGAGTGTGATGGGATGGTGTCGAGGGAGATTCACTCTGTGTCTGAACCCGTGAGTGCGTGATTGGACGGGCTGCAAGGAGCTTCACTCTGTGTCTGACCACGGGACTGTTGTGCGCACGGTGCAGGGGCTCTCTCTCTCTTCCTCTCGCTCTCTCTCACGCACACACACACACATACACACACACACACACACACACACACACACACACACACACACACACACACACACACACACACACACACACACCCATAAAGGCCGCTGCAGCACATCGCCTCCCGCACCACCGCCCCCTTAGTCACGACGCTCTCCGCGTTTATTTCCGTAGCCCCATTTCCTCTCAGCTCCCCCTTACTTACTGTGGAGGATATAACGAATCCGGCTGCCCAGTGGGCGGCACCTCTCCTGGGAACGGGACAGACGGCCTGGTTACATTTCAGTACGGTGAACGTTTACTGTGAGCGGGAGAGAGTGGGAAGGGATAAAGGAGGGTAGAGCGTGTGGACAGATAGAAAGAGAATGTTTCGTGAGGAGGGCGGTGAGATTGAAAGGGATCCGGAGATAGAGCAGAGTGAGGCAGGGAGCTGGAGAAGGGAGCGGTATTGAAGCGGGATAGATACACTGATTGAAGTGGCCGTTGTCAGATCTGAGATAGAAAGGATTCGCAGGTTTTCCCGTTTTTTTTTAAAGGGCCAGCCATTTGGGAGCGGAAGAGCTGAAGACAACCGGTCAGCGAGCGCGTTTTAAAAGAAGTTTCGTCTAGCGAAGCGGCCATCTTCGTAGCTTCCATCGTCGGAGTGGACTGAGTCAGAGTTAGACGGCTTTGGCTCAACAGGCTTCGGCCAGAACAGGCAGAGGCGAGGGGATGTTCCGGTAAGTTGTTGTTGTTGTTATTGTTGTTTTTTCATCTCATTAGATTTCTTTTTTAACTAGTATGTTTGGAGAGAATGTCAGGCAGGATGTTGGAATGCTCCTCCTGCAGGTTGTGGAAAGTCAGGGTGACCTTTGGTGTCCCTGACAACGACACCTGAAAGAATTGCATCCAGCTACAGCTCCTAAACAAACCGGATTACGGAACTGAAACGGGAGCTGGACGACCTCCGGATCATTCGGGAGAATGAGGTGTTTATAGACAGAAGCTTCAGGAAGGTAGTCACGTCAAAGGAGCAGTGCGCAGGAAATTGGTTACCGTCAGGCTAGGGAGGCGGAAAGGACAGGAAGCGCAGGGTTCCCCTGTGGTCATTTCCCTCAACAACAAGTACAAACGTTTGTATACCGATTTGTTGACTTACCTGGGACAAGCTGCGACAGCCGGATCTCTGGCACTGAGTTTGGTTCTGCAGTGCAGAAGGGAGGGTGGAAGAAGAGGTGAGCGGTAGTGATAGGGGACTCGATAGTTAGAGGTACAGACAGGAGATTCTGTGGCCGTGGCAGGGACTCCGGGATGGTTTGATGCCTCTTGGAAGCCATGTTCAGGAATGTCTCTGATCGCCTGCATAGCATTCTGAAATGGGAGGGTGATCAGCCAGATATTATGGTGCCAATGACTTAGGAGGAAACAGCGAAGAGGTCCTGAAGAGTGAGTATCGAGAGCTTGGTAGGAAGTTAAAGAGCAAGACCTCGAGGGTGATAATCTCGGATCTGGGAATATATATCCAAAATTACCTAAAATTTGTGGCACAGGTAGTAAGGATACCAAATGGTGCATTGCCCTTTGTAAGTCAAAGTACTGAGTACAGGAGTTGGACTGTTATGGTGATGTTGTATAAGACATTGGTGAGGCCGCATTTGGAGTATAGTGTGCAGTTTTGATCACCTAATTACAGGAAGGTCATTAATAAGGTTGAACGAGTGCAGAGAAGGTTTACGAAGATGCTGCCGGGACTTGAGAAACTGAGTTTCAGAGAAAGGTTGAATAGGCTGGGACATTATTCTCTGTGCGTAGAAAAAGGGGAGATTTGATAGAGGAATCTAACATTATGATGGGTATAGATAGAGTGACTGCAAGCAGGCTTTTATCACTGAGGCTAGGGGAGGAAAAAAAAACAGACGACATGGGTTGTGGGAAGGGGGAAGAGTTTAAAGGGAACATTGGGGGGAGGGGTTTCTTCACACAGAGGAGGTGGGAGTGTGGAATGAGACGCCAGATGAAGTGGTAAATGCGGTTACACTTTTAACTTTTAAGATAAACTTGGGATGGTACATGGATGAGAGGTGTATGGAGGGATATGGTCAGATGCAGATCAGTGGGACTAGGCATAAAAATGGTCCGGCAGAGCCAAGAAGGGCCAAAGGGCCTGTTTCTGTGCTCTAATGTTCTATGGATCTATTGTTCGATGGAGGGAGCTTCACACTGTGCCTGACCCCGGGAGTGTGTGATGGGACGGTGTGGGGGGAGCTTCACTCTGTTTCTGACCCCGGGAGTGTGTGATGGGACGGTGTGGGGGGAGCTTCACTCTGTTTCTGACCCCGGGAGTGTGTGATGGGACGGTGTGGGGGGAGCTTCACTCTGTTTCTGACCCCGGGAGTGTGTGATGTGACGGTGCGGAGGGAGATTCACTCTGTGTCTGACCCCGGGAGTGTGTGATGGGACAGTGTGGAGGGAGATTCACTCTGTGTCTGACCCCGGGAGTGTGTGATGGGACGGTGTGGGGGGAGCTTCACTCTGTTTCTGACCCCGGGAGTGTGTGATGGGACGGTGTGGGGGGAGCTTCACTCTGTTTCTGACCCCGGGAGTGTGTGATGTGACGGTGCGGAGGGAGATTCACTCTGTGTCTGACCCCGGGAGTGTGTGATGTGACGGTGCGGAGGGAGATTCACTCTGTGTCTGAACCCGGGAGTGTGTGATGGGACGGTGTGGATGGAGGTTTACTCAGTGTCTGACCCCGGGAGTGCCTGATGGAGCGGCGTGGAGGGAGCTTCTCTCTGTGTGTCTTTGTGAGTGTGTGATGGGAAAGTGCGGAGGGAGTTTCACTCTGCCCGGGATTGTGTGATGGGACGGTGTGCCGTGAGCTTCACTCTGTCTCTGTTCCCGGGAGTTCGTGATAGGACAGTGTGGAGGGAGCTTCACTCTGTGCTTGACCTCGGCAGTGTGTGATGGAATGGCGTGGAGGGAAATTCTCTCTCTGTCTAACTACGTGAGTGTGTGATGCACCAAGTTTACAGCAGAGGAAGTCGCGAAGAACAGATTGCCCTTCATAGACTATTGAATGTTTAACGAACAAAATGGCTATGTGGACATTGAAGTTTACAAGAAACCAACGCACGCTGATCCATATCTACGGCTTGACTTTCATTTCCCTTGGAGGGAGCTTCGCTCTGTGTCTGACCCGGGGAGTGTGTGATGCAAAGGTGTGGAGAGAGATTCACTCCGTCTCTCACCCCGGGAGTGTGTGATGGGACGGTGCGGAGGGAGCTTCGCTCTGTGTCTGACCCGGGGAGTGTGTGATGCGAAGGTGTGGAGAGAGATTCACTCCGTGTCTCACCCCCGGAGTGTGTGATGGGACAGTGTGGAGAGAGATTCACTATGTCTGACTCCGGGAGAGTGTTTGACTGTTCATTCTGCCGATGCCGAGGTACATATCTCTCTCTCTCTCTCTCTCTCTCTCTCTCTCTCTCTCTCTCTCTCTCTCTCCCTCTCTCTCACTCACACATATACACACGCACACACACACAGCTGCTCCAGCACGTCGCCACGCACACTACCAGCCCCTTCGCCAAATACTCCACACACCCCTCATTTCCAACATCCCGCTTCTTTTTCCCTCTCTGTGTGCGCGGACGTGAAAGGGCAGAGTGAAGGTTGTGAAGGTTGTGTTCAGTGGGTGTGGGGACAGAAAGAGAAGGCTTAGTTAGGAGGGAAGTGAGATTGAAAGGTACACGGCGAGAGGGGTAGAGAGAGGGAGGGAGAGCGAGAGAGTGTGAAACTCAAGCGGAATAGGTACATTCATGGGGATAGATGGGGAGACAGTGACTTTTGCAGAGAACGAAAGGGATAGACAGAAGGTCATGGAGGGTGTTTGAGAGAGCTCCTGAAATCCCTCTATTAGGCTCACGTCCCTGTTATTGTTTTGCTGTCTTGATGAAGAACCAGTCAGAGTAGCCGCACGCTTTCAAGACTTCTCTCAAATACTGATAACCCCCAACTTATATTCTAACTGGAAATGAGAGTCAAACAGTAGGTACAGATCAGCGTGCGAATGGTTTCCTGTAAACTTCAATGTCCACATACCCGTTCTTTTTTTTTTGTTAAACACTGCACAGTCTAAAAAATGGCAATCTGTTTTCCGCGACCTTTCCGGTGTAAATTTGGTGCAGATTGGAGAGAGAGAGAGAGAGAGAGAGAGAGAGGGAGAGAGAGAGAGAGAGAGAGAGAGACTGTGAGGAGTTATTCATTTCACTCGGGGGTGGGGGTTCGCTTGCTTGGTTGGGTGTTGGTGTTTGTACCTGGGGATACAATTCTCCCGAATAATAGGTGTTCTGCATGAGTGACATATACATCTCCGTCATTTGCTCCTTCTTCACTCATTGCAATTCTCTCTAATCATCTTCTTGCACTCCCTTCTCCCGCCCTTCTCATTCTATCTCGCTCCATCGTCCCTCCCCTGCATCCCACCTCCCTCTCTGTGGCACTCTCTCTCCTCCCTCCCATGTTCTTCGCCCCCTCCATGCCCTTTTCTCTCTCGCTTTCTCCCTTCTTTACCCGTCAGCTCACCCTCACATTATTCCCTCTGTCCGCTAATTTCTCTTCAAATATCCCGGGCTTTTTCCCCCCTCTCTTTACCCATTCTCTCCCACATACGACCCTCCCCCTCTTTCTTTTCCCTCCACTTTTATAGTCCCCTGTCACCCAGTTCATTCTCTCGAACTCCCCCAAATCTCTCTCATTCTCCCCTCCCCCTCTTTCTCCCTTCTCTCACAACTCCTCCCCCCGCCACTGACAACTCTCGAGAACACCCGCTCTCACACCTTCAACCTTCGTCCTGCCCGGCACATCCGGTCCCTGCTCCTGGCCTCTCTCTTTATTATCCCTTCATCTGGTGTTTGCTGGTGTCGGTCTGACCCCCTATAAACACGGGCTTCCTCTGACAACGGTCGCTTACCCTATCAGAGCTGAGAACTCAGAAAATTCTCGACGGGATGGACGACAGGGAGACATACATGAATGTGAAGATCACAAAACGGACTCACGGTCTCCATCCCGAGGTGAGTGGGGCAGAAGGAGGGATGGAGGGAGTTACACTGTGTGTGTCTGAGCTCAGGTGTGTGTGATTTGACTGTGTGGAGGGAGGTTACTGTCTGTGCCTGACCCCGGGAGTGTAAGATGGGACAGTGAGGAGGGAGTTTTACTCTGTGTCTGACCCCGGAAGTGTGTGACGTGACTGTGTGGAGGGAGTTTCCTCCCCGTCCGAGCCCGGGTGTGTGTGATGCGACAGTGTGGAAGGAGCTCCACTCTGAGTCTGACCACGGGAAACGTGTGATGGGACGGTGTGGAGGGAGATCCACTTTGTGTCTCACCCGGGAGTGTGTGCCAGGTCGGTGGGAAGGAAGATTCACTCTGTGTCTGACCCCCGAGAGCGTGTGATGAGACGGGGTGGAGGGAGATTCACTCTGTGTCTGACCCCGGAAGTATGTGATGGGAAGGTGTGGAAGGAACTTCAGTCTGTGTCTGAACTCGGGTGTCAGTGATGGGACGGTGTTGAGGGAACTTCGCTCCATGTCTGACCTCATGAGTGTGTAATGGGACGGTGTGGATGGAGGTTCATTCTGAGTTTCATCACGGGAGTGTGTGATTGGACGGTGTGAAGGGAGTTTTACTATGTGTCTGATCTCGGAAGTTAGCGATGGGATGGTGTGGATAGACATTCTCTACGTGTCTGACCTCGGGGGTGTTTGATGGAACGGTGTGGAGGGAGATTTACTCTGTGTCGGATCCCGGGTTTGGAGATGGGAAGGTATGGAGGGAGATTCAGTCTGTGTCTGACCCCGGGAGTGTGTGATGGGCTGGTGTAGAGGGAGATTCTTTCTGTGCTTGACCTCCGGGGCCGCTCTGTGTCTCACCCGGGAGCGTGTGCTGGGATGGTGTGGAGGGAGCTTCACTCTGTGCCTGACCTCGGCATTGTGTGATTGGACGTTGTGGAGGAAGCTGCACTCTGTGTCTGACCCCGGGAGTGTGTGATGGGACGGTGTTGAGGGAGACCCACACTGTGTCTGACCCCGGGAGTGTGTAATGGGACGGTGTTGAGGGAGACCCACTCTGTGTCTGATCTCGGGAGTGTGTGATGGGACGGTGTTGAGGGAGATTCACTCTATGTCTGATCCCGGCAGTGTGTGATGGGACGTTGTGGAGGAACGTTCACTCTGTGTCTGATCCCGGGAGTTTGTGATAGGACAGTGTGGAGGGAGATTCACTCTGTGTCTGACCCCAGAGTGTGTGATGGGATGGTCTGGAGGGAGATTCACTCTGTCTCTGACGCCGGGAGTGTGTGATGGGACGGTGCAGAGGGAGATTCACTCTGTGTATGATCCGGAGTACTGTGAGGTGGGACGGACTGCGTTTAGCTGTGCTTGCGTCTGAACCCGGGTGTGGTTGGTCGGACGGTGCCGAGGGCCGAGGGCTCTCTCTGTCTCTCTCTCTCTCTCTCTTTCACACCACACACACACACACACACACACACACAGCCGATCCAGCACATCACCTTCCGTACCACCACCCTCTTAGCTATTACCCTCACACCCATTTCATTTCACCTCCCCCCTTACTTACTGTGGAGGATGTAACTAATCTGGCTGTAGAGTGCGTGGCGCCTTTCCTGTGAACGGGACTGATGGCCTGGTCACATTTCAGTCCGGTGAACTTTATAGACTAGGGTAGAGAGGATGGGGGGACAAAAGAGAAGGCGTCATGAGGAGGGCAGTGAGATAGAAAGGCATAGGAGGGAGAGGGGTAAGAGGCAAAAGGAGGGGGCTGTCGAGAGGAGCGAAATTGAAGCGGGTTTGAGACAATCATGGGAGAGAAATCGGGAGATAGTGAGCGGAGAGTGAGGGAAGCAGAGAGAGAAAATGACAGACAGCAGGTAAGGGAGGGTTTTTGAGAGAGCTCCTGGACTCCGTCTGTTTGGCTGACGTCCCTGCTATTTTTATTTTCTGTTGCCTGTATGACCGCCCAGTCAGTGTAACCGAACGCTTTCAAGACTTCTTTGAAATAATGAAAACCTCCCGCTAATGTTCCAATGGGTGCAGTGTGTGAAACTTCAGATACTGATCAGCGTGCGTTGGTTCAAACTTCGATATCTAAACGTCCGCTTTTTTGGCTAAATACTATACGGTCTAAAATGGCAAACTATTGCTCTGACGTCTTCTCGGATGGAAGAAGCTGACTTACTTCGGTGGGTGTTGCTGATTTGTCCCCGGGCCGTGGTTTCTGGAGCACAGAGGCGATAAGCCCCGGCGATAAGCAGAGCAATGGGACCGTTGACGCTGAAACCAGCAATCACCTGGAGGTTGGGGTTGGCAGGGTGGTGGTGTTCGGTACAAATGGCTCGGACAATAAAGTCTCTGCATCTGTGACAACATATCCGTCCGCCTTTCACTCCTTGTTCAGTCGTCATCCCTCAATCTTCCCCTTCTTCCATTGCTTTCTCTCTCCCTTCTTCTCGTACAATGTCATTCCAGCTTCTATATTCCTTCTCCCTCAATCGACCCTTCCCTGCATCCCTCCTCTCTCTCTGTGGTGCTTTCTCTTCTGCCTTTCTTCCTTCGCTCCCTCCCTGTCCGTTTTTTATATTCTTACTCTCCGTTTCTCCTGCTCGCCCTCTGTTTTCTCACTCTATCCCCTAATTTTTCTCCAAGACTCCACCCTCCCTATTTTAAGCCCTCTCTCTCCCCATTCCCTCCCACTTCACGCCCTCCATTTCCTTCATTCCGCTCCCCCTTTCTGACTCCCGTAACCCACGTCTCTCTTTCCGCCAACCCCTAGCCTTTCCCTCACTATCCCCTCCCTCTGAATCTCCACACTCTTCCTATTCCTCACCCCGCCCCTCTCATCGCTCCAGAATAACGACCTTTCTCAACCTCTATTCCCCCGCACTTCCTCCGCCCGCTCTCGGTTCCTCTCTTTATCAGCGGCTCAGGTGCTGTTAGTTTGTGTCGATCTGATCCCCTTGTCAACAAGGGCTTCCTCTGAGAACGGTTTCTTCCCCTCCCCCTCGCTGAGTTTAGAGACGCAGAGAATCCGAGACAGGATTGACGACAGCGAGACTGACATGAATGTGCAGCTCGTAAAAACGGACGCATGGTCTCCATCGAGGAGAGAGAGGGGCGGAGACGAAGGGAGGGAGTTTCAATCTCTTTCTGATCCCGGGAGTGGGTAATGGGACAGGGTGGAGGGAGTTTCACTCTGTGTCTGACACGGGCAATGTGTAACGGGACAATGTGGAGTGAGATTCACTCTGTCTCAACAAAGAACAGTGTAATGGGACGTTGTGGACGGAACTGGACTCTGTGTCTGACACTGGGCGTGTCTGATGGCACCATGCAGGGGAAGCTTCACTCTGTGTCTGAACACAGGACTGTGCGATGGGAGGGTGTGGAGGGAGATTCACTCTGTGTCTGACCCTGGGTGTGTGTGATGGGAGGGTGTGGAGGGAGATTCACTCTGTGTCTGACCCCGGGAGTGTGTGATGGGACGGTGCAGAGGGAGATTCACTCTGTGTGTTGTCCTGAGTACTGTGAGATGGGACGGTCTGCAGGGAGCTGTACTTGTGTCTGACCGCGGGTGCGGTTGGTCGGACGGTGCCGAGGGCTCTCTCCCTCTCTCTCTCTCTCTCACACACACACACAAACACACACACACACATACAATTACACACACACAGCCGATCCAGCAAATCACCTCCCGCACCACCACCCTCTTATCTATTACCCTCACACCCATTTCCTTTCACCTCCCCCCTTACTTACTGTGGAGGATGTAACTAATCCGGCTGTCGAGTGCGCGGCGCCTTTCCTGTGAACGGGACAGATGTCCCGGTCACATTTCAGTCCGGTGAACGTTCAGTGTGAACGGGGGAGAGTGGGAAGGGAGAAGGTAGGGTAGAGAGGGTGGGGAGACAAAGGAGAAGGCTTCATGAGGAGGGCAGTGAGATAGAAAGGCATATGACGGAGAGGGGTAAGAGGAAAAAGGAGGGGGCTGGTGAGAGGAGCGAAATTGAAGCGGGTTAGAGACATTCATGGGAGAGAAATAGGGAGATAGTGAGCGGAGTGTGAGGGAAGCAGAGAGAGAAAATGACAGACAGCAAGTATTGGATTTTTTTGAGAGAGCTCCTGGACTCCGTCTGTTTGGCTGACGTCCCTGCTATTTTTATTTTCTGCTGTCTGTATGACCGCCCAGTCAGTGTAACCGCACGCTTTCAAGGCTTCTTTGAAATAATGAAACCCCCCTGCTTATTTTCCAATGGGTGCAGTGTGTGAAACCTCAGATACTGATCAGCATGCGTTGGTTCAAACTTCAATATCTAAACGTCCGTTTTTTTTTTGCTAAATACTACACGGTCTAAAAATGGCGAGCTATTGCTCTGACGTCTTCTCGGAGGGAAGGGGCTCGCTTACTTCGGTGGGTGTTGCGGGTTTGTCCCGGGGCCGTGGTTTCTGGAGCACAGAGGGTCTGAAGCCCCGGCGATAAGCAGAGCAATGGGAGCGCTGACGCTCAAACCGGAATCACCGGGAGGTTGGGGCTGGGGGGGTTGGTGTTCGTTGTAAATTTCCCGGACAATAAAATCTCTGCGTGTGTGACAGAATATCCGTCCGCCTTTCTTTCCTTGTTCACTCGTCATCTCTGTATCTTCCCCTTCTTCCATTGCTTTCTCTCTCCCTTCTTCTCTGCCTATGTCATTCCAACTTCTATATTCCTTCTCCTCAATCGACCCTTCCCTACATCCTTCCTCCCTCTCTGTAGCGCTTTCTCTTCTCCCTTTCTTCCTAGGCCCCCTCCCTGTCCGTTTTTTTTAATCTTACTCTCTGTTTCTCCTGCTCGCGCTCTGTTTTTCTCACTCTATCCTCTAATTTCTCTCCAAGACTCCACCCCTTTCCGCCAAGCCTAGCCTTTCCCTCACTCTCGCCTCCCTCTGAGTCTCCGTCCTCTTCCTATTCTTCACCCCGCCCCTCTCATCGCTCAAGAATACTCCCCTTTCTCAACCTCAATCTCCCTCTACCCCAGCACTTCCTCCGCCCGCTCTCGGCTCCTCTCTTTATCAGCTGCTCATCTGGTGTTTGTTTCTGTCGGTCTGACTCCGCTGTGAACACGGGCTGCCTTTAACGACAGTTACTTCCCTTCACTGAGCTCAGAGACGCAGAGAATCCGAGACAGCGAGACATACGTGAATGTACAACTCGTAAAACCGGACTCATGGTCTCCATCGAGAAGTGAGAGGGGTGGAGACGGAGGGAGGGACTTCCAATCTCTTTCTCACTCCAAGAATAGGTAATGGGACAGGATGGAGGGAGTTTCACTATGTGTCTGACCCCGGAAGTGTGTGATGGGACGGTGTGCAGGGAGATTCTCTCTGTGTCTGATCCCGGGAGTGTCTGATGGGACGGTGCGGAGGGAGATTCACTTTGTGTCTGCCCGGGATTGTGTGTGATGGGACGGTGTGGAGGGAGATTCACTCTGTGTCTGACCCGGGAGTTCGTGATGTGAATGTGTGGAGGGAGTTTCACACTGTGTCTGACCTCGGCAGCGTGTGATGGGACGGTTTGGAGGGAGATTCACTCTGTGTCTGACCCCGGGAGTGTGTGATGGGACAGTGTGGAGGGGAGATTCGCTCTGCGTCTCACCCCGGGAGTGTGTGCTGGGTAGGGGTGGAAGAAGCTTTATTCTGCGTCTGACCCCAAGAGTGTGTGATGGGACGCTGCAGTGGTAGCATTTCTCTGTGTCTGACCCCGGGTAAGTGTGATGAGACGGTGTGGAGGGAGCTTCACTTTGTGTCTGACTCCGAGAGTGTTTCAGTGTTTGTTCTGCCGATGCCGAGGAACTCTCTCTCTCTCTCTCTCTCTCTCTTTCTCTCTCTCACACACACACACACACACACACACACACAGCCGCTGTAGCACATCGCCACGCACACTACTATACCCTTCGCCAACAACACCCCCCGCATTTCCAACACCCCCCTCTACTTTCCCCTCCGCCCTTACATCCAATGGAGTATGTAACCGATCCCAGCTGTTCAGCGTGCGGCACCTTTCCTGGAAACGACCCTGTCACATTTCCGTGAGGTGAAAGCTCAGTGTGCGCGGTAGGGAATGCGCAGAGTGAAAGTGCTGTTCAGAGGGTGTGGCGATAGGAAGAGAAGGCTTAGTGAGGAGGGAAGTGAGATGGAAAGGCACACGGCGAGAGGGTGTCCAGAGAGAGAGAGAGAGAGAGAGAGGAGAGAGAGAGAGAGAGAGAGAGAGAGAGAGAGAGAGGGAGAGAGCGAGAGAGAGAGAGAGAGAGAGAGAGAGAGAGAGAGCGGGAGAGAGTTGCGAAACTCAAGGGGGGTAAGTACATTCATGGGGATAGATAGGGAGACAGTGACTTATGCAGAAAGCGAAAGGGATAGACAGATTGTAATGGACGGTGTTTGAGAGAGCTCCTGAACACCCTCTTTTGGGTTGACGTCCCTGTTATTGTTTTGCTGTCTTGATGAAGAACCAGTCAGTGTAGCCGCACGCTTTCAAGACTTCTCTGAAATACTGATAACGCCCAAGTTATGTTCTAATTGGAGATGAGAGTCAAACAGTAGGTACAGATCAGCGTGCGTTGGTTTCCTGTAAACTTCAATGTCCACATACCGTTTTTTTTTTGTTAAACACTGCACAGTCTGAAAAGAGCAAGCTGTTTTTCGCGACTTCTTCTGGTGCAGATTAGAGAGAGAGAGAGACAGACTGTGAAGACTTGTTCATTTCACTCTGGGGTGGGGGCTCGCTTGCTTCGGTGGGTGTTGGGTGTTTGTACCTGGGGATACAATTCTCCCGGGCAATAGATGCTCTGCATGAGTGACATTTCTCCCTCCATCATTTACCCCTTCTTCACTCATTGCATCTCTCTCTAATCATCTTCTTGCACTCCCTTCTCCCGCCCTTCTCATTCTATCTCCCTCCATCGTCCCTCCCCTGCATCCCACCTCCCTCTCTATAGCACTCCCTCTCCTCCCGCTCATGCTCTTCGGTCCCTCCATGCCCTTTTCTCTTTCGCTCTCTCCTTTTTTTTCCCCGTCAGCTCGCCCTCTCACTTCTCCCTCTGTCGGCTAATTTCTCTTCAAAGATCCGGGGTTGTTTCCCCGCTCTCTTTACCCATTCTCTCCCACATCTGGCCCTCCCCCTCTTTCTCTCCGCTCCCCTTTTCTGTTCCCTGTCACCCATTTCTCTCTCTCGAACTCCCCCAAATCTCTCTCATTCTCCCCTCCCACTTTTTGTCCCCTCTCTCACAACTCCTCCCCCCGCCACACACCTCTCACCCGCTCTCACACCTTCAACCTTCGTCCTGCCCGGCACTTCCTCCCGCTGCTCTCAGCCTCTCTCTTTATCAGCCCTTCATTTGGTGTTTGCTGGTGTCGGTCTGACCCCTAGTTAATACGGGATTCCTCTGACAACGGTCGCTTCCCCTTTCAGAGTTGAGAACGCAGAAAATTCTCGAACAGGATGGACGACAGGGAGACTTACATGAATGTGAAGATCACAAAAACGGACTCACGGTCTCTATCCCGAGGTGAGTGGGGCAGAAGGAGGGAGGGAGGGAGTTTCACTCTGTGTCTGATCTCAGGAGTCTGTGATGGACAGTGTGGAGGGAGCTTCAATCTGTGTCTGACCCCGCGTGTGTGTGATGGGACGGTGCGGAGGCAGATTCACTCTGTAACTGACCCCGGGAGTGTGTGATGGGACGGAGTGGAGGAAGATTCTGTCCGTGTCTGACCCCGGGAGTGTGTGATGGGACGGTGTGAAGGGAATTTTACTCTGTGTCTGACCCCGGGATTGTGTGAGGGGACGGTGTGGAGGCAGATTCACTCTGTAGCTGACCCCGGGAGTGTGTGATGGGACGGTGTGGAGGGAGATTCTGTCTGCGTCTGACCCCGAGAGTTTGTGATGGGACGGTGTGGAGGGAGTTTTACACTGTGTGTGACCCCGAGAGTGTGTGACGTGACTGTGTGGAGAGACATTCACTGCGCGTCTGTCCTCGTGAGTGTTTGATGGGACGGTGTGGAGGGAGCTTCACTCTGCGTCTGACACCTGGAATGTGTGATGTACATTTTGGAGGGAGTTTCACTCTATGTGTGGCCTCGGGAATCCTTAAGGCGATGGGTGGTGGGAACTTCACATGTGTGAACCCAGAGTCTGTGATGACAGCACATGGAGGGGCACTCACTTTGAGTCTGACTCCGGGTATGTGCGATGGGACTGTGTGGAAGGATTTTTACTCTGTGTCTGTCCCTTACTGTTCTATTCCCAGGTGAACCTGATGTATCGTACGGTGAAATTAATTTCAAGACCGTCTCTGAGCCTCGGGTCCGGACTGATCGAGGTCAGTTCCATCTTTGTTCGTTTGACTGTTTTTAGAATTTGTGTCCAATCCTGTCGACAGATCTCAGGGCAAGCGCATAGCTGACCCGAATGATTAACTGTTCGAAAATAAGATGGAGGGTATGCGTGAGAAATGAGATGAAGAGGGAAATCTCTTTGCTGGTCGGTGAGGAATATTGCACCTTGGGAGGGGCGCAATAGAGGGAGCGCAGTGGGGTGGTTTGAGGAGAGAGTGCTGTGCAAGGGTCGGTGGGGTAAGATAGCATGGGATGAGCCTGTGGAGGAAGGGGCCATGAGGAGGGAGCGCTGTGGCGGGGGTGGTGGAAATGAGTTAGCGCCGAGAAGGGGTTATGAGGAGGGACCCAGTGGGAGAGACGGTGATGAGGGAGCGGTATAAAACGTTAATCACACTCTCCCTTTTCTAACCCCACTATCTTTTCCTTCTTTCCCCTTCTCTCACCTTCCTCCCCTTCTTTCACCCCGTCTCCTCTCTCTCCCTCTCTCCCCTGTCACTCACACATTCTCTGTCTCCACGTCCCTGTCCTCTCTCTCCCCCTTCTCCCTCACCCACTCTCTCGCTGTCTCAATCCTTCTCTCTCCCTCACTTATTCCTCTTCTCTCTCGCCCCGACTCTCTCCCCCATTCTCTACCCCTCTCACTCTCTTCCTCATCTGCCTGTCCGACTCTCTCTCCCAGATGGTCTGAACTGCACCTACTCAGAGCTGAACTTTCGGAAAGAGGAACACCGCATCGATGAGGACGAAGATCCTCCCAGTGCCTCGGGTCCCGGCGTGCTGTCAAACACTGCACCAACAAATCAGGGTTAGTAAAAATGTCGTCATTTTGACGGGGTCACCTATCCTACACCTGAGTGACCAAGTTTCTGATGCATCTGTTTCGACCACTTTCTCTGTCAACTCATTCCACAGACTGACCACCATCTGGGTAACAAAAGGTTGTCACTGGGCTCCCCAACTAAATCCCTTTCCCCTCTGACCTCAGACCTGTGCGCGCTGGTCCTCGATTCTCCAAGACTATGGTAAATAACTGTACGCAGTTATATTCTTTGCATTATAAATGGGGACGGGGAAGGTTCCGGAGGATTGGAGGATTGCAGATGTTGATCTTTTATTCAAGAAAGGGAGCAGAGATAGCCCAGGAAATTATAGACTACTGAGTCTTACCTCAGTGGTTGATAAGCTGATGAAGGATCCTGAGAGGCAGGATTTATGAACATTTGAGGAGGTAATATATGATTAGGAATAGTCGACATGGCTTGATAAAGGGCAGGTCGTGCGTACCGAGGCTGATTAATTTTTCTGAGGATGTGACTAAACACGTTGATGAAGGAAGAGCAGTACATGCAGTGTATATGGATTTCATCAAAACACTTGGTAAGGTACCCCATGCAAGGTTATCGAGAACGTAAAGAGGCATGGGATCCAAGGGGTCCTTGCTTTATGGACCCGGAACTGGCTTGCCCACAGAAGGCAAAGAGTGGTTGTAGATGGGACATATTCTGCATGGAAGTCACCTCACTGCAGGAAGGATATGGAAGCCACAGAAGGAGTGCAGAGGAGATTTACAAGGATGTTTCCTGGATTGGGGGGCATGCCTTATGAGAATAGGCTGAGTGAACTCGTCCTTTTCTCCTTGGAGCGACGGAGGATGAGAGGTGACCTGATAGAGATATATAAGATGATAAGAGGCAATGATCATGTGGATAGTCAGAGTCTTTTTTTTCACAGCGCTGATATGATTGCCACAAAAAGACGCAGGATTAAGGTGCTGGAGAGTAGGCACAGAGGAAATGTCAGGAGTATTTGTTTTTACTCGGAGAGTGGTGAGTGCGTTGAATGCGCTGCCAGCAACGGTGGTGAAGGCGGATACGACAGGGCGTTTTAAGAGACTTTTAGAGCGATACATGGAGTTTAGTAAAATAGAGGGCTATAAGTAAGCCTAGCAATTTCTACGGTAGGGACATGTTCGGCACAACTCTGTGGGAGGAAAGGCCTGTATTGTGCTGTAGGATCTTTATGTTTCTATTCTCCTATCTCATCCGGTACCGGCAATTTATCCAAATGGAATGTTTTCCAAAAGCTCCAGCACATCCTCTTTCTTAAGGTCTACATGCTGAAGCTTCTCAGTCTGCTGCAAGTCATCACAACAGTCACCAAGATGATTTTCCATAGCGCATGCTGGAATAAAGTATTCATCATGTACTTCTGCTGTTTCCTACCGTTCCCTACACACTTTCCCACTGTCACACTTGATTGGTCCTGTTCTTTCAGTCTTCTTTTCTTGTTCCTCACATACTTGTCGAATGCCTTCTGGTCTTCCTCAATCCTGCCCGCCTAGGCCTTCTCATCTTCCCTTCTGGCTCCCCCAGTTTCCTTCTTAAGATGCTTCCTGTTAGCCTTGTAATTTTCTATATGTCTACCATTACCTCGTTCTCTAAACCTTTTGTAAGAATTTCTTTTCTTCTTGACTAGATTTATTACAGCCATTGTACAGCAGTTTTCAAAGTTCCAAGTAGCCACCCAGGAGTCTCATAAAAAAAAAAAAAAGAAAAGAAAACAACAACTATCGTTTCCGTCTCCACCACAATCGCCGGCAGTACATTCCACGAGCTCATCACTTTCTAAGTTAAAAAAAAAACAAAAATACATACACCTGACATCTTCTCTGTACCTGCTCCCAAGCACCTTAAAGCTATGCCCTGTCGTGCTGTGGAAGATCTTCTGACTGTCCACAGGATCAATGTCTCTCATTGTCTACAGTACCTCTATCAGGTCACCTCTCGTCCTCCTTCGCTCCGAGGAGAAAAGGCCAAGTTCACACACTGTTCTCATAAGGCAAGCTCCCCTCTTCAGGCAACATCCTTGTAAATCTACTCTGCACCCTTTCTGTGGTTTCCACATCCTTCCTGCAGTGAGGCGATCAGAACTGAGCGCGGTACTCCAAGTACGGTTGACAATGGCCCTACGTAGCTGCACCATTACTTCTCGGGTCTTAAACTCAGTCCCAAGATTGATGGAGGCCAATGCACCTAATGCATTCTTAGCCATATTATAAACTTGCGTAGCAGTTTTGACTCGGACCCCAAGATCCCTCTGATCCTCCACACTGACAAGAGTCTTCACATTAATGCTATATTCTGCCATCATATTCCATCAAACAAAATGAACAACCTCATACTTATCTGGGTTAAACTCCATCTGCCACTTATCCATCCAGTTTTCTATCCTAGCAATGCCCCGTTGTAATCTCTGACAGCCCACCAAACTACCCACAACTCCCCCGAACTTTGTGTCATCAGCAGATTTACAAACTCATCCTTCCACTTCCTCATCGATGTCATTTATAAAAATAATTACCAAGTTTTTTTTTTTTTTGAAACCTTTCGTAAACTCTTCCATTCTTCTTGACGAGGTTTACAGCAGCCTTTGTCCACCACGGAATTTGCACTCCACCATTCTTTCCATGTCTCATTGGAACATACCTACACAGAACCCCACGCAAATATATCCTGAATATTTGCCACATTTCTTCCGTACTTTTCCCCGTGAACATCCAATTTATCTTCCAAATTCCAGCCTGATGGCCTCATATTTCCCCTTATTCCAAGTAAACTATTCCCTAATTTGTCAGTTCTTATCCCTCTCCAATGCTATGGTAAAGGAGATAGAATTGTGATCACTATCGCCGAAATGCTCTCCCACTGAGAGACCTGACACCTGACCAGGTTCATTTCCCAATACCAGATCAAGTACAGACTCTCGTATTATAGGCCTATCTACATATTGTCTCAAGAAACGCTCCTGAAAACATCTAACACACTCTACCCCATCTAAACCCTTCTCTGTCTAAGGAGATGCCACTCATTATTTGGGGAATATAAATCTCCTACGACAACAACCCTGTTATTATTTCTCCTTTCTAGAATCTGTCTCCCTATCTGCTCCTCGATGTCCCTGTTACTATTGGGTGGTCTATAAAAAAATACCCAGTTGTGTTATTGAAACCTTCCTATTCAATAAATTCATATTGGAGGATTGTGACTAGTGGTGTCCAACAAGGATCTGTTCTGGGACCTCGACTTTTCGTGATTTTTATTAACGACCTGATTTGGGGGTAGAAGGGTGGTTTGGTAAGTTTGCAGACGACACAAAGGTTGGTGGTGTTGTAGATAGTGTAGAGGATTGTCAGAGATTGCAGAGAGACATTGATAGGATGCAGAGGTGGGCTGAGAAGTGGCAGATGGAGTTCAACCCGGAGAAGTGTGAGGTTGTGCGCTTTGGAAGGACAAACTCCAAGGCAGAGTACAAAGGAAATGGGAGGATACTTGGTAGTGTGGAGGAGCGGAGTGATCTGCGGGTACATGTCCACAGATTCCTGAAATTTGTCTCACAGGTGGATAGGGTAGTTAAGAATGCTAATGGGGTGTGAGCTTTCAGAAGTCGAGCGATAGAGTTTAAGATTTGCGATGTAATGATGCAGCTCTATAAAACTCTAGTTATGCCACACTTGGAGTATGGTGTCCAGTTCTGGTCGCCTCACTATAGGAAGGATGTGGAAGCATTGGAAACGATACACAGGAGATTTACCAGCATGCTGCTTGGTTTAGAAAGTATGCATTATGATCAGAGATTAAGGGAGCTAGGGCTTTACTCTTTGGAGGGAAGGAGGATGAGAGGAGACATGATAGAGGTGTACAAGATAATAAGAGGAATAGGTAGAGTGGAGGGCCAGCACCTCTTCCCCAGGGCACCACTGCTCAATACAAGAGGACATGGCTTTAAGGTAAGGGGTGGGAAGTTCAAGGGGGATATTAGAGGAAGGTGTTTTACTCAGAAATTGGTGGTGCATGGAATACACTGCCTGACTCAGTGGTGGAGGCAGATACACTAGTTTAAGAGACTGCCAGACAGGTATATGGAGCAATTTAAGGTAGCCCTTCATATAGGAGGCACGGTCTGAGGGTCGGCATACCATTGTGGGCCGAAGGGCCTTACTGTGCTGTACCATTCTACGCTCTATGTTCTATGTTCCTATTCCTAACTTCCACACACAGTTAGTCCGTAGATAACCTCTCATTTCCTGCAGCCATGACACTATCTCAGACGAACAGTGCAACGCACCCACCTCTTTTGCCTCGCTCTCTGTCATTTGTGAAACATCTGAAGCCTGGCACTTGAGCTTGCCATCCCCCTGCCCCTGCACCATCCAAATCTCTCTAATAGCCACAACATTGTAGCTCCAAGTGCTTATCCACGCTGTAAGCTCATCCGCTTTATTCGTAATACTCCTCGTAATAATTTAGACACATTTCAAGCCAACGGTCAGAACACATCCCTTCTCTATCATCTGCCTATCCTCCCTTTTGCACTGTCTCCAAGCTTTCTAAGATTGTGAGCCAACCTCCCTTTCCCCCGTCACTTCTGTTTGTTTCCCAACCCCCAGCAAGTCTAGTTTAAACTTTCCCCAATAGCCTTAACAAAACATTCCCCCAGGATAGGCATCCCTCTCGGATTCAAGTGCAACTCCTCATTTTTGTACAGGTCACACCAGCCCCAGAAGAAATCACAGTGATCCAGAAGTCTAAATCCCTGACCTCTGCTCCAATCCCTCAGCCACTCATTTATCCTCCACCTCATTCTATTCCTCTACTCACTGTTAGGTGGCACAGGCAGCAATCTGGAGATTACTATCTTTGAGGTCCTACTTCTCAGCTTCTTTGGCAAGTTAAGAAATGGCAAGGATAAAGGACACGAATAACAGTAATATTCAGGCCTCCAAACAACAGCCGGAATGTGGTCTACAAGTTACAGCTGAAAATAGAAAAAGCCTGTCAGATGGAAATTGCAAGTATAGTTATGGGTAATTTTAATATGAAAGTGAATTGGGAAAGTCAGGAAAGTACTGGATGTCAGGAGAGGGAGTTTATAGAATGCGTCCGCGATGGCTTTTGGAGCAGATGGTCCTTTAGCCCACCAGGGGATCAGTTGTTTTGGATTGGGTGCTGTGTAATGAACCATGGCGATGGAGTTCAGTTTCAAATTTGAAAAGGAAAAGCTGGTATCAGGTGTATCGATATTTCTGTGGAACAAAGGAAATTACAGTGGTATGAGAGAGGAACTGGCCCAAGTCGATTGGAAAAGTAAGCTAGATGGAGGGACGTTAGAGCAGAATTGGATGAAATTCCTACAACAAGTATACCGAGCTGGATATTGTTGCGGGGGATGGCTTACCTGGGACAAGCTGCGGCGGCCGGACCTCTGGCACTGAGTCTGGTTCTGCAGTGCAAAGGGAGTGTTGAAGAAGATGAGAGCGGTAGTGATAGGGGACTCGATAGTTAGAGGTACATAAAAGAGGTTATGTGGTCAGGACAGAAACTCCGGGATGGTTTGTTGCCTCCCGAGTTCCAGGGTCAGGGATGTCTCTGATCTCGTGCACAGTATTCTGAAGAGGGGAGGGTGAACAGCCAGATGTCATGGTACACATCGGTACCAATAACGTTGGAAGAAAGAGGGATGACGTCCTAAAGACTGAATATAGAGAGTTTGGTAGGAAGTTACAACGCAGGACACCAGGGGTGATAATCTCAAATTGCTGCCTGTGCCACGTGCCAGTGAGGGTCGCAATAGGATGCTCTGGCGGATGAACACGTGGCTGAGGAACTGGTGCAGGGGGCAGGGTTTCAGTTTTCAGGATCAGTGAGACCTCTTCTATGTCAGATGGGACTTGTACAAGAGAGACGGGTTACAACTGAACTACTGAACCTTGTAGGGAGCTTTATTAGTGCTATTGGAAAGGTTTAGGCGCGATTTTTAGGGGGATGGAACCAGAGTGCCAGAGCCGATAGTGGGTCGGCGGTGAAAATAAATGATTTTAGAAGTTCATGCAAAGTCACAAATAGAAGGTTTGTGTAGGGGAGTAGGGGAGATTCAAACAATAGGACATAAAATGTGTTCAGAAAGGTTTTCTAAATCAATGTATAGAGGTACCAACTAGAGAGGATGCAATATTAGATCTCCTATTAAGAAACGAGTTTGGACAGGTGACGAAAGTGTGTGTAGCGGAACACCCTGTTTCCAGTGATCATAACACAAAAAGTTTCAACTTGATCATCGGTAAAGATAGATCTGGTTCTCGGGTTGAGGTTCTATACTGGAAAAAAGGCCGCATTTGAAGAAATGAGAACGGATCTAAATAGCATGGATTGGGACATGTTCTTCTCTGGCAAGGATGTGATTGGTAAGGGGGAGGCTTTCAAAGGTGAATTTTTTTAGGTGCAGAGTTTGTATGATCCTGTCAGGATTTAAGGCAAAGTGAATAGGAATATGGAACCTTGGTTCGCAAGGGATATTGGACTCTGATAAAGAAGAAGAGAGAGATGCTGCACATGTATGGGAAACAGAGAGCAGGTAAGGTGCTCAAAGAGTATAAAAAGTGCAAAATATTTAAGAAAGAAATCAAGAGGGCTAAAAGAAGACATGAGGTTGCTTTGACAGTCAAGGTGAAGGATAATCCAAAGAGCTTCAACAGGTATATTAAGAGTAAACAGATAGTGAGAGATAAAATTGGTCCTCTTGAAGATCAAAGTTGTCGGCCATGTATGGAACAAAATAAACGGGGCAGATCTTATATATGTATTTTCTGTGTCTCTATTAAAAAAAAATAACTGTCATGGATTCAACATAAATAAGGCAAACAAGTAGTGAGGTCATGGAACCTATACAGGTTGAAGAAGAGGAGGTACTTACTATCTTGAAACAAATCAGATAAGATAAATCCCGAAGACCTACAGGGAATTCCCAAGGACTGAAAGGAGACTAATGATGAAATTGCGTGGGCCCTGGCAGATATACTTAAAATGTAGGTATCTACTGGTGAGGTGCCGGAGGATTGGAGGATAGCTCATGTTGTGTCGTTGTTTAAAAAAGGCTCTAAAAGTAATCCGGGAAATTATAGGCCGGTTAGTTTGACGTCGGTTGTAGGTAAATTATTGGAAGGAGTACTAAGAGATAGGATATACAGGTATTTGGATAGACAGGGACTTATTAGGGAGAGTCAAAGTGGCTTTGTGTGTGGTAGTTCATGTTTAAGAAATGTATTAGTGTTTTTCGAGGAGGTTACCAGGAAAGTGGATGACGGGAAGACAGTAGATGTTGTCTACATGGACTTCAGTAAGGCCTTCGCCAAGGTCCCGCATGGGAAATTAGTTAGGAAGATTCGGTAGCTAGATATACATGGAGAGGTAGGAAATTGGATTAGACATTGGCTCAATGGAAGAAGCCGGAGAGTGGTAGTGGAGAATTGCTTCTCCGTGTGGAGGCCTGTGACTAGTGGTGTGCCACAGAGATCAGTGTCGGGTTCATTGTTATTTGTCATCTATATCAATGATCTGGATAATAATGTGGTAAATTGGATCAGCATATTTGCTGATGATGCAAAGATTGGAGCTGTAGTGGACAGTGAAGAAGGTTTTCAAAGCTTGCAGAGGAATTTGGACCAGCTGGAAAAATGGGCTGAAATACGGCAGATCGAGTTTAATACGGACAATTTGGGTGAATGCACTTAGGAAGAGGAATCCAATGGCCTTGGTACATTGGCCTTTATAGATCAAAATATTGAGTATGAGAGTTGGTTGGTTATGGTGAGTTTGTATAAGGCATTGGTGAGGCCGTATTTAGAGTATTGTGAGCAGTTTTGGTCTCCAAATTGCAGGAAGGATATTAATAAGGTTGAATGGGTGCAGGGAAGGTTTACAAGGATGTTGCCGGGGCTTGAGAAATTGAATTACAGAGAAAAGTTGAATAGGTTAGGACGTTATTCCCTAGAGAGTAGAAGATAGAGGGGAGATTTTGTAAAGATATATAAAATTATGATGGGTATCGATAAAGTGAATGCAAGCAGACTTTTGCCACTGAGGCGACGGGAGAAAAAAGAAACAGAGGACATGGGTTCAGAGTGAAGGGGAAAAACTTTAAAGACAACATGTGGGTGGAGGTGCTTCTTCACAAAGAGAGAGGTGGGAGCGTGGAATGAGCTGCCAGATGAAGTTGTAAATGCGGGCTCACTTTTAACATTTAAAAAAATATTGGACAGGGACATAGATGAGAGTTGTATGGAAGAATTGGTGCAGTTGCAAGTCAGTGAGACTAGGCAGAAACATGGTTCGGCACAGCCAAGAAGGTCTAAAAGGCCTGTTTCTTTGTTGTAATGGTCTATGGCTCCATGGATCTAAATAAGGAATGCAGGAAAAATTTATTCCAAGAAAAGAGAAAATCATGAATGGAAAAAATGACACAAATGTGGCGAACGACAGAGATTAAGGCGAACATAAAAGCAAAAGAGACGGCGTACAAGGAATCAAAATATAGTGGGAAAACTGAGGACTGGGCAACTTTTTAAAACTTACAGAAGGGAACTAAGACATTTTTTCGGAAAGAAAAGATGAATTATGAAAAGAAGTTGGCAAATAACATAAAAAAGGATACTAAGAGATTTTTTTTAATATATGAAGATTAAAAGAGTGACACGGGTAGATATAGGACAGATTAAAATGATGCTAGACAAATTATAATGGGAAACAAAGAGATAGCAAAGGAACTAAATGAGTATTTTGCATCAGTCTTAACAGTGGAAGACATTAGCAACATATCTGACAGCCAGAGGTCTTAGGGAATAGAATTAGGTACAGTCAAGATGACTAGAGAGAATGTGCTTGGGAAGTTAAATGGACTAAGAATAGATAAGTCTCCTGGACCGGATGAGGTGCACCAACAGGATCTGAAAGACGTGGCTTTGGAGATTGTGGAGGCATTGGAAATGATCTTCCAGGAATCAATAGACTCTGGCATGGTTCCGGAGGACTGGAAGGTCACAAATGTAGTTCCGTTGTTTAAGAAAAGAGGAAGGCAACAAAAAGAAAATTGCAGACCTATTAGTCTAACATCGGTAGCTGGACAGTTATTGGAGTCGATCGTCAAGGACGAGGTTATAAAATACTTCGAGGTGCATGACAAGATAGGCCCAAGCCAGCGTGGTTTCATGAAGGGAAGACCCTGCCTCACCAGACTATCGGAATTTTTTGTGCTAATCGCAAATAAGATTTACAAGCGAGAGGATGTGGATGTCGTGTATTT
This sequence comes from Mobula birostris, assembly GCF_030028105.1. NCBI lineage: Eukaryota > Metazoa > Chordata > Chondrichthyes > Myliobatiformes > Myliobatidae > Mobula > Mobula birostris. The sequence continues at coordinate 104,518,369 of NC_092382.1, forward strand.
GGAGTTTCAAAAGGCCTTCAATAAGGTGCCGCATAAGAGGCTGCTTAATAAGATGAGACCCCATGGAATTACAGAAAAGATCTTGGAGTAGGTGGAGCATTGACTGATATGCAGAAAGCAAAGAGTGGGAATAAAGGGATCCTCTTCTGATTGGTTGCCGGTTACTAGTGGTGTTCCGCAGTGGTCGGTGTTGGGGCCGCTTCGTTTTACAATGTAATATCGATTAATTAGATTATGGATTAAATGGTTCCGTGGCTAAGTTTACGGATGACACCAAGATAGGTGGAGGGCAGGATGTGTTGAAGAAACGGAAACGTTGCAGAGAGACTTAGTCAGTGTAGGCGAGTGGGCAAAGAAATGGCAGATGAGATACTATCTTGAGAAATTGTGGAGGAAAAAGTATACTCGGACCCGGAGGGAAATTGCCATAGAAAATTCGTAATTTGTCACATGATATCATGGAAAGCCCAGTATCTAAAATCGGGATCCTGGAGCTCCCTCAAACAAGAAAACTCAGTGATATTTATACATCAACGGTATGTGACAAGAGACATTTAGGTGCAATTTTCTACAGAATTAAAGGTCGCGATCCACAGGACATGTTATGACCAGATAATTCCTTATCTGATCCTTTGTCTAGCATTTTCAGAGAACGCTACCGAATAGCGAGAAAGCAGTTACACATTTTACTAATCAGTTTGTTCTCAAAAAATATACCAGGCATGCTGGCTCAACCGTAGACATATAAAAGTTCTCAGAACAAAGAAGTACAGCTGCAGTTATTTTTACATCTCGGTTGCGAGACACATTTTTGTCACCCAGAGTACATTAGTTACAGATAAATAATTGTAGACATCAAATTCACATTTTAAGATAAATGATTAGCCCCTCAATACTCATTGCAATGTAAAGCCTTGATATTTTCTTCCACAGAAATGTATGGTTGTGCATTTTGGAAGAAGAAATAATCGGACAGATTATTATTTACATGGGGAGAAAATTCAAAAATCGGAAGTGCAAAGAGATTTGGTGATGCTCGTGCAGGATACCCTAGAGGTTAACCACTAGGTTGAATAGGCAGTGAGGAAAGCGAATGCGATATTAGCATTCATTTCAAGGGGAATATTGTATGAGAGTAAGGAGGTGTTGATGAGGCTGTATTGGGCTCTGGTGTGACCTCATTTGAAATATTGTGTGCAATTTTGCGCCCCCTATCTTAGAAGGGATGTACTGATGTTGGATAGAGTTCAGGGAAGGTTTACGGGGATGATTCCTGGAATACAGCGGCTATCATATGAGGATATTTGTAGGCTGCTGGACTGTTCTCATTACAATATAGAAGAATGAGAGGGGATCTCATAGAAACATTTCGAATGTAGAAAGGGTTGGACAGAGTAGATGTGGAAAGGCTGGTTCCCTTGGTGGGAGAGTCCAGGATAAGAGGCCACAGTCTTAGAACTAGAGGGTACCCATTTAAAACAGATGAGGAGTATTTTTTTTTTTTAGCCAGAGGGTCGTGGACCTATAGAATTCGTTGCCACGTACAGCTGCGGACGCCCGATCATGGAGGGTTTTTAAGGAAAAGATTGGCATGTATCTAATTTGTTATGGTATCAACGGATATGGGGGGAAACCCTGAAATTGGAACTAGATGGGAGAATAATTTAGCTGATGTTGGAGTGGCGGAGCAGATTCGATGGGCCGAATGGCCTACTTCAGCTCCTTTTTCCTGTGATGTTATTTCCTAACTCCCTGTAAACTTTTTTCAGGACTTCCTCACTTTTCCTACCCATGTCATTGGTACCAGTATGTACCACGGCCTCTGGCTATTCTCCATCCCACTTGAAGATATCGTGACCGCGATCAGAAACATCCCGGACCCTGGACGATCAGATTGACTCCTGACCTCATGATCAGCCTCGTCGTGGCCCCTTGCACCCTAATGACTGCCTGCACTGCACTCTCTCTGTAACTGTGACACTTTACTCTGCGTTCTGTTACTGATTTACCTTGCTCTAATGCAATGAAGTGATGTGTATCTGTGGTTGTAACTGGGACCTCTCCTGTCTGTGATGTTTACAAATGATCTGGATGAAAATATAGATGGGTAGGTTAGGAAGTTTGCAGATGATACGGCGAGAGGTGGTGCTGCGGAGAACGGAGAACTGGTAAAGAATTCAGTGCGATTGGATCAGTTGCAAATACGTGTTGCAGAAATGGCAGATGGAGTTTAACCCAGACAAACCTAAAATGCTGCACGTTGGTATGAAATAAACAACACACGATTAAAGCCAAGATGGGCAGAGAGATTGTGGGGTCCGTGTTCATAGCTCCGTGAACGTGACTACAGAGTTTAATGTGGTGGTTAAGAAGGCCTATGGCATTTTTGCCTTTATTAGTCGGGGAGTTATATTGCAACTTTATGAAAATCACCAGTTAGGCTGAATAGGGTGTATTGCATACAGTTATGGTCACCGCATTATCGGAAGGATTTCAAAGCGTTGGGTAGCCCCCACGAGAGATTCAACTGTGCGCTGCTGTATTCGTTAGCATGTGCTACAACGAGAGGTCGGGCACCTGGGTTGATTTCTCCGGAGCGGAGGGGGCTCAGGGGAGATCTGACTGATCTCTGGAATCCGTCAGGCACCTGTCAGCCTCTGCAAAGTCAAGGAATTTGGACTCTCAGCGCAGACAGCTGACACTACATGAGATTGAGAGAGTGAGGGATGTCCGTGGTGGAAGTAGAGAGCGCGGATGGTGGGTGGAAGGGAGTCCCAGAGGGAGTCACAGCTGAATTCACGCACACACTGAATGATCTGTCTACAGGTGTGCAGAAACAGGAGTCGAAAAGGAACATCGGAAATGGACCATCCCGTAAGATCTGCCTACTCTGCCTAGTTACGTCCATCCTTATCGCCATAGTGGCCGGACTCTCGGTCCACGGTGAGTCGAACGGGCTCCGGGAGGAGTCAGACTGTAAGCAAGCAGAGTGGAATGAAATGTGAGCGTAAAACACCACAGTGACATGGGCACGCCGCTCACCGTGAAACAGACACTACCCTGACGTTGACAGGGACACAACTCACACCCTAACACCATCACGCCCACACGGTGTCACGGACATTCGCCTCACCGTGCCACCGAATTTTACCTCACCGTGACACCGAGATCAAGTACCGTGACAACAGCACGCACAGCATCCTGAAATCGACACTCCCCAAATCATTACACCAACAGCCCCCTGACCGATACCTCGATAATCGGAACACTGTGGAAGCAAAGAAAACAGGATCTCCCAGTGGCCACACGTTTTAATTTCACATCCCATTCCCATTCTGACATGTCTATCCACGGCCTCCTCTACTGTAAAGATGAAGCCACACTCAGGTTGGAGGAACAACACCTTATATTCCGTCTGGGTATCCTCCAACCTGATGGCATGAACATCGACTTCTCTAACTTCCGCTAATGCCCCACCTCCCCCTCGTACCCCATCTGTTATGTATATACACATATTCATTCTCTCACTCTCCTTTTTCTCCCTGTGTCCTCTGACTATACCTATTTCCCATCCTCTGGGTTTTCCCCCCCCCCAGCTTTTCCTTATCCCTGGGCCTCCTGTCCCATGATCCTCTCATATCCCTTTTGCCAATCACCTGTCCAGCTCTTGGCTCCATCCCTCCCCCTCCTGTCTTCCCCTATCATTTTGGATCTCCTCCTCCCCCTCCCACGTTCAAATATCTTACCAACTCTTCCTTCAGTTAGTCCTGACGAAATGTCTCGGCCTGAAACGTCGACCGTACCTCCTCCTAGAGATGCTGCCTGGGTCTGCTGTGTTCCCCAGCAACTCTGATGTGTGTTGCTTGAGTTCCTGGCATCTGCAGAATTCCTTGTGTTTGCTTTTGTTTTTACTTTGGCTCTACCTTCACTTGTCAGCCACGGTAGTGTTCTTCTTCCATTGGATAATGTCTTCTCATTTGGAATACATCTGCCTTGCACTTCCTTCATTTGGCGCAGAAACTCCAGTGACTGCTGCTCTGCTGCTACTGTCCGTCAGCGCAACACCGACATGTCCCTCACTGTGACGCGGACACAACAATCACTGCGATACTGACGCAGACTCACACCTCACGGTGGCATCGACGCTCCTGACTGTCACACCGGCACGCCCCTCATTCCTGACATTGACAAGCCCCTCAGCGTGGCACATACACGATCTGTACCGTGTCACGGTACGCCTCCCACTGGGACAAGAAACCATCACATTCTCATTGTAACACTCGTCACCGTGACACCTACACGCTCCTCAGCATGAACCGCAGAGTACCACACCGTGACACTGACAGACCTATTACCGCGACCCGCCCAGCACCGCACCGCTGTCTCACAAGTCAATGTAAACGCTAAATATCCTTGACCATCTCTCTCAGTATCACAGATTCGTCAGTCTCAGATCACCTCCGACAGAAAATACCAGCTACTTTGGCAACAGTATCAGGAGATGAACAGAACACAGTCCAAATGTCGACAACAGGTCCATCAGTTGAAACTCTCCAACTACGACTGTGTCCACAATCTTTCTGTTATCAGCAACAACCTCTCCATCCACGACAAGACGCTTAGAACTTTAAAGTGGACGAAGGGTGAAATTTGCCAATTTCTGACGAGTATCAGAGGTGAAGCATCCCTCCACGTCTAACCCCGGGAGTGTGCCCTGGGAAGGGAGGGTGTGTTGGGAACTTCACTATGTTTCTGACCCCGGGAGCGTGAGGTGGGACGAGAACATCAGTCACTGTCTGATTCCGCGAGTTACTGGATAGGACATTGTGCCTCTGACCCGGTAACTGTGTCTGATATGACGTTTCGGAGGGATCATCACTCTGTGCCTGACCCCGGGGGTGTGCGATGGGAGACTGTGGAGAGAACTGCAGTCTGGGTCTGACCCACGGGCTGTGCGATGATGCACTGTGGAGTGAGAATCACTCCATGCTTATCCAGCGCTCTGTGATGGGACGGTGTGGAGGTAGCACACTCTGTGTCTGACAACCCGAGTCTGTGATGCGACGGTGCGGAGTGAGAATCTCTTTGTGTCTGACTCTGTGAGTGTATCAGGGGAGGGGGTGGAGGTAGCTCAATCTATGCCTGCCTGGAGAGTCTGTGATGGATGATGTCGAGGGAACATCACTCTGTGCCTCATCCTGTGAATCTGTGATAGGATGCTGTGGGGGGAACTTCATTCTGCGTCTCTCCCCGGGTGTGTGCGAAGGGACAGTGTGGTACGAGATTCACTCTGTGCCGTGATCCCTGGAGAGTCTGATGGGACGGTGTGGCGGAATATTTACTCTCTTTGTCACCCCGAGTGTGTGTGATGGGAAAGTGTGAAGAGAGATCCACTCAGTTTCTCACTGCTACTTTTTCAGAATTTCCAGAGCAAACGTGTTCCAAGGACTGGATCATAAACAAAGACCGGTGTTATTACGTATCCACATTTGAAACATCTTCCTCCAGAGCGGTGCAAGAATGTTTAAAACTCGACTCAAGGCTTCTCGAAATCTGTTCAAAGGATGAAGAGGTAAGTGTCACACCACGAGAAGATCCCACAGTAACAAAGGAATCATCAAACACCCCCGGGGCCCGACACAGAGTGACACCCACAATACACTCCCAGCAAAACCTCCCTGAGACAGACAAGAGGTGACACTCCATCCACAGCGTACCATCACACCCGCGGTCAAGCACAGATTGAATCTCCCCCCGAACAATCGCATCACAAACTCCCGGGGTCAGGCACAGAGTGAATCTCTCCCCCCGAACAATCGCATCACACACTCCCGGGATCAGACACAGAGTGAATCTTCCTCCACACCGTCCCATCACACACTCCCGGGGTCAGACACAGAGTGAATCTTCCTCCACACCGTCCCATCACACACTCCCGGTGTCAGACACAGAGTAAATCTCCCTCCACACCGTCCCATCACACACTGCCGGGGTCAGACACAGAGTGAACAACCAAAATACACTCCCAGCACACACTCCCGGGTTCAGACACAGAGTGAATATACCACTGGATCGTCCCATCACATCTTGCCGGGATCAGATACAGAGTGAAGCTCCCTCCACTCCGTCCCATCACTCACTTCCGAGGTCAGACACAGAATGAATCTCCCTCCACACCGTCCCGTCACACACTCCCGGGGTCAGGCACAGAGTGAATCTCCCTCCACACCGTCCCATCACACACTCGCAGGGTCAGACACAGAGTGATTCTGCATCTTCCCAGAACACAATAGAACATATATAACATAGAATAGTACAGTACCGTACAGATCTTTCGGCCCACAACGTCGTGTCGATATTTAAACCCTGCCTCCCATATAAACCCCCCACTTTAAATTCCTCCATATACCTGTCCAGTAGTCTCTTAAATTTCAGTAGTGTATCTGCCCCCTCCACAGATTCAGGCACTGTTTTCCACGTAAAAACACTCTCTGAGTAGAATACCTTCCTCTAATATCCCCCTTGAACTTCACAGCCCTTATCCTAAAGCCATGTCCTCTTGTATTGAGCAGTAGGGCCATGGGGAAGAGGTGTTGGCTATCCACACTATCTATTCCTCTTATTATCTTGTACTCCTCTCATCCTCATTCTCTCCAAAGAGTAAAGTCCTAGCTCCCATAAACACTAATCATAATCCATGCACTCGAAACCAGGCAGCATCCTGGTAAATCTCCTCTGCATCCTTTCCAATTCCTCCACATCCTTTCTATAGTGAGGCGATCAGAACTGGACACAGTACTCCAAGTTCGGCCTGACCAGAGTTTTACAGATCAGCATCCGGTACCCGCCAGTCTTAAACTCTATCTCTCGAATTATGAAAGCTAACACTCCGTTAGCTTTCTTAACTACTTATCTACCTGTGAAGCAACTTTCAGGGATCTGTGTATATGTGCCCAGAGATCTCTACGTTTACACTACCAAGTATCCTGCCATTTCCTTTGTACTCTGCCTTGGAGTTTGTCCTTCCAAAGTATACCACCTCACACTTCTCCAGGTTGAACTCCATCTGCCACTTCTTAGCCCACTTCTGCATCCTATCAATGTCTCTCTGCAATCTTCGGCAATCCTCTACACTATCTACAACTCCACCAACCTTGTGTCGTCTGCAAACTTGCTAACCCACCCTTCTACCCCCACATCTAGGTCGTTCATAAAAATCACGAGAAGAAGGTGTCCCAAAACCAATCCTGGTGGGAGACCACTAGTCACAACCCTCAAACCCGAATGCACTCTCTCCATCACGATCTTCTGCTTTCTGCAGGAAAGCCAATTCTGAATCCACCTGGCCAAACTTCGCTGGATCCCATCCATTCTGACTTTCTGAATAAGCCTTCCGTGTGGAACCTTGCCAATCCCGGGGCCGCAGATAGAGTGTAGCTCCCTCCACACCGTCCCATCACAAATACCTGTTGTAATAAACTGAGAGAAACCCCGTAAATTGTTTTGCATTCTTTGGGTTAATCAAACAATTTTAATTTTCCAGAGCTTTGTATCCCACAACCTTGCGTACGGAAACCACGCGTACTGGATTGGAAAATGCAAAGACGGGTGAGATTTGGACTGATCTGTGTGGTGAGAGTTGCGCATTGACATAGTCCTGACGGGTGAAAATGGGGTTCGTTTACGATGAGACTGTACGAGGTTCTTCGGAGAGTGTGGTATCAGCGGAACATCTGAGGCCTGCCGGTGTTTGTCGCGGAAGGACAAGGCAGTGGGAATATTTCGGAAACTGCCAGGGGGCAGTGCGGAGAGATCAGTACACAAGGATCTTCTTGGTCCTGACGGATGTCGGGGAGGAGAGCGCGGTGCAGTGTGGGATTATTTTGGAGATAGTCGCCGGGCTGTGTATAGAGTGAAAAACAGTAGAATTAGGTTGGTGAATGACATAGATCTGAGGGGCGAGAGTAGGACAACAGGATTAGTTTGGAGACCGGTACAGGGCGGTGGGATTAGTTTGCGAACTGACGAACGGATGTGCGAGAGAGGGCGCCGGTGGTATAAGTCTGGAGGCGGACATGAGGCTATGGTGAGAGCGCGGTGCGCTGGGATATGTTAGGACACTGACGCAAAGCTCTGGCTACAGGGAGGGGCATCGGATTAATCTGGGACCGACCCAGGGATGAGGCAAGTGTGTTGACGAGAGGGATTCATCTCTGGACGCCCATAAGTCTGTGCGGAGACGGTGTGACAGTGGGGTTTGTTCGGGGAGTGAAGCAGTTCCGAGGGGAGAGGGTGGTCCTGTTCGATTCCTCTAGGGTCTGACAGAGGACTGTGGTGAGAAAGCGGGTCTTTGGTATTACTTGTGGAGACACGGGGCTATGGGGAGAAATTATGTCAGTGCGATTAATTTGGAGACTAATACAGGATTGTAGGGAGACATTGGGACAGTGGTATCTCTCTGGGTACTGGCACGGGGCGGTGGGAAGAGAGTGGATGAGTGGGATGAGTTTGGGGACTGACAAAGGCTGTCAGGAGAGAGCGACATCATGGGATTAGCTTGTGGACGGTCTCAGCTAGGGTTGTCTGCCGGAGCTGTTTTGTCTCTGTTGAAATTGTCTAACCTTCTTGGATAGGAATGTGGCCTGGAGTCTCCTGTTTAAGGTGTCCTAGGGGACGTCAGAATGCGGAGGCTGCGACCCGAACAGAGAAGGTTTCACTTGCGATAGTGATCGCCGTTTCATGTGCGAGAAGTCAGCAGCTTTGTTCCGGGATATTCCTGAACATATCCAGGATCTCTGCCAACAGCCAGTGGAGGCGACATGAATCAAGCGACTACATCCAATTTCTCCTCCTCTCTTCTTACCTCTCACTTCTAAATCCTTGGAATTCCCACCACACCCTCTCTGCCTCTCCCGTCCACTCTACCTCCTCCTCTTGTCGCAACCCCTTTCTCCTCAGCACACACAGACATACTTCTTTCCCCGTCTATTCCTTTTTTTTCTCGCCATTTCCTCCGTCCCACTCTTCTCCGCTCCCTCTACCTGTCTCTCTAAACAGTTCAGTTCCCCTTATCCCTGGATCTTTCTCCGTCCGCTCTTTCTCTGCTCCGTCTACCCAACTCTTTCACCTCTCTCTCTCTTTTCCTCACGCCTCTCTACCCCTCTCCCTCCCTTCTCTCCCCATTCTCTCTAAACCCTCCGTCACCCTGACGTCTCTCTCTCTCTTTCTCCTTTCCGTCCACTCTCACCTCAATCCTGTGCCGTCTGGTGCTCGATAACCCAACCCCGGGTAAAAGACTATGCCTATTTCCTCTGTCTGTGCCCCTCTTGTGTTTATGGAAGTCTGTACATTTACAACTACGCTCCAGGGAATAAAGTCCCAGCCTTCCCTCCCTTCTCTCCATAACTCAGTGCTCCGAGTCCTGGCAATATCACCGTAGAACGCCCTGTACACTCTATGCAGCTCAATGGCATTTTTCCTAAAGCAGGGCGGTCTCACCGACGGCTTGTCGCACTGCAACGATATCTCCCGACTCCTGTACTCAGTGCCATGACTGGTGAAGACCAGAGTGCCAATTGCCTTGTCCACTCGTATCGGATGCATTCCTCTGGAATCGATATGTCATTTATCATCTGAAACTTGAACGGCCTCGAATTTGTTCTTTTGCAGCGCAAATATGTAAAATTAATGACAATTACAAAAAATGCAATAAAATCTCAAAACTCTGGAGGCTGTGCACATGCGTTCAAAAATGTGGTGGTGGAAGGGAAGAAAGAGTTTCTGAATCTTGAGTGTTCAGGCTTCTGTACCTCTTCCCTGATGGTAGTTTTGAGCAGGGAACGTGTCCCGGGGTGAGGGGCCTCACTGGTGGGGCTGCCTTCTCGAGGCATCGCATCTTAAAGATGTCCTCGATGCTGGGGAAGGTGGAGCCTTTGATGTTGGTTGATCCTACATTCGTCTGCAGGCTCCTGTCACCCTGTCCGTTTCAGCCTCCACCAGGTGGCGATGCTACAAGTCAGCAGGCTCCCAACGTTCATCTGTAGAAAATTCCTCGTTTTCAATGAAAGGGCAAATCTTCTCAGACTCCTGACGTTGCAACACCTTTTGCCACGAGAGAGCTACGGGTGGTGGTGAAGGCCATGTGTACAGTATGCTCTGGAATACACTCAGACTCAGATTCGAAATTACGAAGACGTCAGTAACGAAATCCGAAGATGAAATCACAATCTTTATAACTAGAAATGCATCCCCTGCAGCATGAGCCCTTTAACTACTGACTGGTATTAATTGGTAGTCAGAGCCTTCAAGGTAAAGTGACAGCTAACCATACTCCGGTTCCGAATCTGGGATGCCTTCCGAGGAAGATAATTTCTTCGTGTTTGCATGCCCAGTGTATATCCTCTGAGATACCGACACACAGCAACACAGGAATCTGAAATACGATCATAGGCTAGAGAGGCAGAATTAAGCTATTTGGTCCATCGTCCGCCATTTTATCATGGCCAATACATTTTCCTCTCAGCCCCAATCTCCTGCCGTCTTCCTGTATCCCTTCCTGACCTGACTAATCCAGAATCTCTCAGACTCTACCTTAAATATTATGCTTTCAAATCCACAGACTGCTAAGACAACACATTTTATAGATTCACCCCACTATGGCAAAACACATTCTTCTTAATCTCCGTTCTAAAATGACGGCCCTCTATTCTATGTGGGCTCACTGGCCTTAGTCTCTCCCACCATAGGGAAACTTCTCTCCGCATCTACGTTATCGTGGCCTTTAAACGTTCCATGGGTAACAACAACACCAAACACCACCCTCCCAGCTCCCCCTCCCGCCTACTCATTATTCTGAGTTGCAGCCATCAAACGCTCCTGATTTGATAAGCATTTCAATCCCCGTATGATTTCCGTGTACTTCCCTTCAACTCTTTACAATGCAAGCACTTCTGACCAGGTTGAGAGAAGGGACCCGGACCTGCTCACAGTCCTCCGTGAGGACTCACCAGTGTTTTATGAAGGCTCAACATTAAAACTTTACGTTTATATTCTAATCTTATTGACATGAATGCTACGTTGCATTTGGCTTCCACGCCACCGACTCCACCTGAAAATTCAACTTTGGGGAATCCAGCACAAAGACTAGTAATTCTCTTTGCACCTCAGATGTTGAATTTTCTCTCCATTTAGAAAACCTTCTGTGCTTTTATTTCATAGAACATAGAATAGTACAGCACAGTACAGGCCATTCGGCCCACAATGTTGTGCCGATCCTGTTGTACCTTCCTAGTAGTCTCTTAAACTTCACTAGTGTATCTGCCTGCACCACTGACACGGGCAATCCGTTCCACGCACCAACCATTCTCTGAGTAAAAAAAAAAAAAAATCTCTAATATCCCCCGTGAACTTCCCACCCCTTACCTTAAAGCCATGTCCTCTTCTATTGAGCAGTGGTGTCCTGGGGAAGAGGCGCTGGCTATCCACTCTATCTATTCCTCTTATTATCTTGTACACCTCTATCATGTCTCCTCTCATCCTCCTTCTCTCCAACGAGTAAAGCCCTAGCTCCCTTAATCTCTGATCATAATGCATACTCTCTAAACCAGGCAGCATCCGGGTAAATCTCCTCTGTACCCTTTCTAATCCTTCCATATCCTTCCTACAGTGCGGCGACCAGAACTGGACGCAGTACTCCAAGTGAGGCCGAACCAGAGTTTTATAGAACTGCATCATTACATCGCGACACTTAAACTCTATCCCTCGACTCCTGAAAGCTAACATCCTATAAGCTTTCTGAACTACCCTATCCAGCTTTGAGGCAACTTTCAGGGATCTGTGGACATGTACCCCCAGATCCCTCTGCTCCTCCATACTATCTAGTATCCTGCCATTTACTTTGTACTCTTCCTTGGCGTTTGCCCTTCCAAAGTGTACCACCTCGCACTTCTCCAGGTTGAACTCCTTCTGCCAGTTCTCAGCCCTCTTCTGCGTCCTATCAATGTCTCTCTGCAATCTTTAATAATTCTGTACACTATCTACAACACCACCAGCCTTTGTGTCATCTGCAAACTTGCCAACCCTCCCTACTACCCCCACATCCAGGTCGTTAATAAAAATCACGAAAGGTAGAGGTCCCAGAGCAGATCCTTGTGGGACACCACTAGTCACAATCCTCCAATCTGAATGTACTCCCTCCACCACCACCTTCTGCCTTCTGCAGGCAAGCCAATTCTGAATGCACCTGGCCAACCGTCCCTGGATCCCATGCCTTCTAACTTTCTGAATAAGCCTACCGTGTGGAACCCTGTCAAATGCCTTACTAAAATCCATATAGATCACATCCACTCCACTAGCCTCATCTATATGCCTGGTCACCTCCTCAAAGAACTCTTATCAGGCTTGTTGGACACGATCTGCCCTTCACAAATCCATGCTGACTCTCCCTGAGCAGACCATGATTCTGTAAATGCCCAGAGATTCTATCTCTAAGAATCTTTTCCAACAAGTCACCCACCACAGACGTAAGACTCACTGGTCTATAATTACCCGGATCATCGCTACCAGCTTTTTTGAACAAGAGAACAGCATTCGCCTCCCTCCAATCCTCCGATACCCTTCCCGTAGTCAACGAGAACATAAATATCCTAGCCAGAGGCTCAGCAATTCTTCCCTCCCATCGTGGAGGGACCCGGGGGATATTCCTTCAGGTCCCGGGGACTTCTCCGTCCTAATATGTTTTGATAATTCCAACACCTCCTCTCCCTTAAAATCAACATGATCCAGAACATCAACCTCATTCATATTGTCCTCATCATCATCAAGTTCCCACCCATTGGTGTATACCGAAGAGAAATATTTATTGAGGACATTGCTCACTTCCACAGTCACCAGGGACATCTTCCCACCTTTATCTCTAATCGGTGCTACCTTCTCTCCTGTCATCCTTTTTTTCTTCACATAATTGAAGAATATTGGAGTTTTCCTTTACTCTACCCGCCAAGGCCTTCTCATGCCCCCATCTTGCTCTTTTCAGCCATTACTTAAGCTCCTTTCTTGCTTCCCTATATTCCTCAATAGACACATTTGATCCTTGCTTCCTAAACCTCATGCATGCTGCCTTCTTCCACCTGACTAAACTTTTCACCTCACTTGTCACCCACTGTTCCTTCACCCTACCATTCTTTATCTTCCTCACCGGGACAAATTTATCCATAATATGCTGCAAGAGATCTCTAAACATCGACCAACTGTCCATAGTACATTTCCCTGCAAAAACTTCATCCCAATTCACACCCGCAACTTCTAGCCTTATAGCCTCATAATTTGCCCTTCTCCGATTGAAACATTTCCTGTCCTCTCTGATTCTATCATTTTCCATGATACTGGTAATGGCCAGGGAGCGGTGGTCACTGTCCCCCAGATGCTCACCCACAGAGAGATCTGTGATCTGACCCGGTTCGTTAGTTAGTACTCGATCTAGTATGGTATTCTCCCTTTCGGCCGGTCCACATGCTGTGACAGGAATCCGTACTGGAGAAACTTAGCATACCCTTCCCCATCTAAACGCTTGGAAATAATCAGGTGCAAATACAATATTTGGGAAGTTAAAGTCTCTCATGATGACAACCTTGTTTTATTTGCACCTTTCCAAAACCTGCCTCCCAATCTGTTCCTCTGTATCTCTACTGCTACCAGGGAGCCTATAGAATACCCCCAATAGAGTAACTGCTCCCTTCCTGTTCCTGACTTCCACCCATACTGACTCAAAAGAGGAACCTACTACTTTACCAATCCTTTCTGCAGCTGTAATAGTATCCTTGACCAGTAATATCACCCGTCCTCCCCTTTGTCCGCCCTCTCTATCGCTTTTAAAGCACTGAAATCCAGGGATATTGATAATCTATTGCTGCCCTGGTGCCAGCCTAGTCTCTGTAATGGGCACTACATCATAATTCCATGTGTGTATCCAAGCTCTCAGTTAATCATCTTTGTTCCTGATGTTTCTTGCATTGAGGTGCACACACTTCAGGCTTTCTACCTGACTATCTTTACACCGTTTATTCTGCTTCTCGTTCCTCAAAGCCTCTCTGAATGTTCGATCTGGCTTTACTCCATGCACTTCTTTCACTGCTCTATTGCTGTGAGTCCCATCCCCCTTACAAATTAGCTTAAACCCTCCCGAACCACGCTTGGTTCTTCCACCAAAGTGCATGACCTTACACATCCCGTCACAGTAATCCATACGCCGCTTCTTTGCCCGATCTCTCAATCTCTCTGAACCCTTCTGTAGCCTCTTTGCTTCCTCAACACCATTTTTAGTTCGGTAATTTCACTGCCGATCTGCAGTGACTGAGGTCTCCTGATGAGAAATGCAGCCGCCTCATGTTGTGTTGTCCAGTTGGTCATGTGACTAGTGGAGAACAAATAGGCTTGTACCGGATGTAGACCTATTGTGGTCACCGTCAATGTGTAGTTTGTCCACGTCCTTGCTGGAGAAGAGGTTGACCCCGGGTATTACCAGCCTCTCAAAGCACTTAATCCTAATAGGTGTACGTGTCACTGGGCGATTGTAGTTGAGGCAGCTCGCCTTTGTCTTCTCGGGCACTGCTGTCCTTGTCGGCATTTTGAAATTCCGACTGCAGCAGTGAGAGATTGAGGATTTCCTCGGAAACCCCAGCCTCCTCTAAAGTCCTCCCAATCTCCGTCACCTTATCCTCATCTACAGCCCTCTCCGTCTCCGTCAATTGAATGGAACTGACGTTTTTATCTACATGCTTCATGTACATAAGGAGTAACATCTTTACGTTACGTCTCCGTCTAAATGTGGAATGTGCAATTTATAATAATTTGTTATAAATATTATGTACAATAGGACTGCCAATATAACATAGAAAATCAATTGTATCAGCATGAATTGATCAGTCTGATGGCCTGGTGGAAGGAGCTCTCACGGATCCTGTTAGTTCTGGTTTTTTGGCTGCGGTACCCTTTCCCGGACATTTTTTTTCCCGTCCGCTTTGACCCCTACCGCTGTCTCTGGGCTGACGTACATGCTGTTGATTTTTTTGTTGTTGTTGCTGTCTTGACGGAGGCGCAGTCAGTGTAGCCGCACGCTTTCAAGGCTTCTCTGAAATATTAATGCTCCCTACCTTTAGCTGTAATGTTGGTGGGCTTATTCTCCGTGCGTCATGTCGTGTTCTGATAACCCACAATTATGTTCCAATGGGTGGTAAGAGTCAAAGTGTAGATTAGGATCTGTCTCTGTTGGTTTCCGGTAAACGTCAATATCCAGATGTTCATTTCCTTTGATAACTACTACACAGTCCAAAAAGAGCAGTGCATTGCTCTCGACGTCGTCTGGTGTAAATCTAACGTTTTTTTATTCACCGAGTCGATGTGTTCTGTGAAGGCTTGCACGTCACGGATTTTGACCTTGATCGAGGTTTCATCCGCATTCCTGAACCAATGACCGGGTGATGTTCCAGTTGCCTTGGTTTACTGCAGCCTGATAAAGGTAGCGAGCAACACACATCAAAGTTGCTGGTGAACGCAGCAGGCCAGGCAGCATCTGTAGGAAGAGGTAGCGAGGGTTAGAGATAGTGAGAGTGACATATAAAAGTTACGGTGTTGGGCGACAGAATGTAGAGTGGGGTCGAGAAAGAACGGGAGTAGATAGAAATGTTACAGTGAGGGGGCAGAATGGAGAGAGAGGGTGAGATGGAGAAAGAGGAATGGAGAGAGATAAAGACGGCGAAACCGGTAGGGACGCGGGAGTCAAACAGAGACACAGAATACAGAACATGGAATAGTACAGCACGGTACAGTCCCTTCGGCCCACAATGCTGTGCCGACTCTCAAACCCTGCCTCCCATATACGACCCCACCTTAGATTCCTCCATATACCTGTCCAATAGTCTCTTAAACTTCACGAGTGTGTCTGCCTCCACCACTGACTCAGGCAGTGCATTCCACGCACCAACCACACTCTGAGTAAAAAAAAACCTTCCTCTAATATCCCCCTTGAACTTCCCACCCCTCACCTTAAAGCCATGTCCTCTTGTATTGAGCAGTGGTGCCCTGGAGAAGAGGCGCTGGCTATCCACTCTATCTATTCCTCTTATTATCTTGTACACCTCTATCATGTCTCCTCTCATCCTCCTTCTCTCCAAAGAGTAAAGCCCTAGCTCCCTTAATCTCTGATCATAATGCATACTTTCTAAACCAGGCAGCATCCTGGTAAATCTCCTCTGTACCCTTTCCAATGCTTCCACATCCTTCCTATAGTGAGGTGACCAGAACTGGACACAATACTCCAAGTGTGGCCTAACCAGAGTCTTATAGAGCTGCATCATTACATCGCGACTCTTAAACTCTATCCCTCGACTTATGAAAGCTAACATCACATACGCCTTCTTAACTACCCTATCCACCTGTGAGGCAACTTTCAGGGATCTGTGAACATGTACCCCGAGATCCCTCTGCTCCTCCACACCGCCAAGTACCCTGCCATTTATTTTGTACACCGCCTTGGAGTTTGTCCTTCCAAAGTGCACGACCTCACACTTCTCTGATTTGAACTCCATCTGCCAGTTCTCAGCCCACTTCTGAATCCTATCAATGTCTCTCTGCAATCTTTGACAATCCTCTACACTATCTACAACACCACCAACCTTTGTGTCGTCTGCAAACTTGCCAACTCACCCTTCTACCCCCACATCCAGGTCGTTAATAAAAATCACGAAAAGTTGAGGTCCCAGAACAGATCCTTGTGGGACACCACTGGTGACAATCCTCCAATCTGAATGTGCTCCCTCCACCACCACCTTCTGCCTTCTGCAGGCAAGCCAATTCTGAATCCACATGGCCAAACTTCCCTGGATCCCATGCCTTCTGACTTTCTGAATAAGCCTACCGTGTGGAACCTTGTCAAATGCCTTACTAAAATTTATATAGATCACATCAGCTGCACTACCCTAATCTATATGCCTGGTCACCTCCTCAAAGAAATCGATCAGGCTTGTTGGACACGATCTGCCCTTCACAAGCCATGCTGACTGTCCCTGATCAGACCATGATTCTCTAAACGCCTATAGATCCTATCTCTAAGAATCTTTTCCAACAGCTTTCCCACCACAGACGTAAGGCTCACTGGTATATAATTACCCGGACTATCCCTACTAACTTTTTTGAACAAGAGAACAACATTCGTCTCCCTCCAATACTCCGGTACCATTCACGTGGACACGAGGACATAAAGATCCTAACTCTGCCTCAGAAGGCAGTGAAGGCCAGTTCTCTGGATTATTTCAAGAAAGAGTTAGATCGAGCTCTTAAAGGTAGCGGAGTCAAGGGATATGGGAAGAAGGCAGGAACATGGTACTGATTGTGGATGATCAGCCATGATAGCAGTGAATAGCAGTGCTTCCCTATATTCCTCAATAGATCCATCTGATCTCTGCTTCCTAAACCTCATGTATGCTGCCTTCTTCCACCTGACTAGATTTTCCTTCGCCCTACCATTCTTCTTCTTCCTCACCGGGACAAATTTATCCATAATATTCTGCAAGCGATCTCTAAACATCGACCACATGTCCATAGTACATCTCCCTGCAAAAACATCATCCTAATTCACACCGGCAAGTTCTAGCCTTCTCACCTCATAATTTGCCTTTTCCCAATGAAAAAAATGTCCTGTCCTCTTTGATTCTGTCCTTATCCATGATAATTACAAAGGCCACGGAGCGGTGGTCACTGTCCCCCAGACGCTCACCCACTGAGGGATCTGTGACCTGACCCGGTTCATTACCTAGTACTAGATCTAGTATGGTATTCCACCTGGTCGGCCTGTTCTCATACTGTGACAGGAATCCATCCTCGACACACTTATCAAACTCTGCCCCAACTAAACCCTTGGAACTAATCAGGTGCCAATCAATATTCGGGAGGTTAAAATCACCCATGATAACAACCCTGTTATTTTTGCACCTTTCCAAAATCTGCCTCCCAATCTGCTCCTCTGTATTTCTGCTGCTACCAGGGGGCCTATAGAATACCCATAGTGGAGTAACTGCTCCCTTCCTGTTCCTGCCCTCCACCCATATTGACTCAAAACAGGATTCTGCTGCATTCCCCACCCTTTCTGTGGCTGTAATAGTATCCCTGACCAGTAACGCCACCCCTCCTTCCCTTTTTCCGTCCTCTCTGTCGATTCTAAAGCACGGAAATCCAGGAATATTGAGAATCCATTCCTGCCCTGGTGCCAACCAAGTCTCTATAATGGCCACTACGTCATAATTCCATGTATGTATCCAGGCTCTCAGTTCATCACCTTTGTTCCTGATGCTTCTTGCATTGAGGTACACACATTTCAGCTCTTCTACCTTACTGTCTTTACACCGTTTATTCTGCTTCTCTTTCCTCAAAGCCTCTCTGTATGTTAGATCTGGCTTTACTCCATGCACTTCTTTCACTGCTCTATTGATCTGGGTCCCATCCCCCTCACAAATTAGCTTAAACCCTTCCGAACCATGCTAGCAAACCTACCTGCAAGGATTTGCTTACCGTGGAGTTCAGGTGCAACCCATCCAATCTGTACAGGCCCCATCTTCCCCAGAAGAGATCCTGATGATCTGAAAATCTGAAACCCTGCTCCCAGCACCAACTCCTTAGCCACACATTCAACTGCCATCTCCTCCAATTCTTACCATCACTGTCACGTAGCACTGGCAGCAATCCTGAGAACGCCACCCTTGAGGTCCTGTTCTTCAGCTTTCTGTCTAATTCCCGAAACTCACACTTCAGGACCTCATCCCTCTTCCTGACTATGTCGTTGGTCCCAACATGTATCACGACTTCTGGTTGCTTTCCCTCTCGTACCAGGATGCCTAGCACCCGGTCAGAGACATCCCGGGCCCTGGCACCCGGGAGGCAACAAACCATTCGGGTGTCCTTCTCACGTCCACAAATTCTCCTGTCTTCTCCCCTGACTATAGAGTCTCCAATGACGACAGCTCTCCTCTTCTCCGTCCCACCCTTCTGCACCACAGGGTCAGACTCAGTGCCGGAGGCCCTGCCACCGTGGCTCACACCTGGTCGGTCGTTCCCGCCAACAGTATCCAGGACGGTAAACTTATTATTCAGGGGAATGTCTACAGGGGTGCTCTGCACTACCTGTCTGCTCACCTTTGCTTTAACCCTCTGAGTGGCACCCAACTACGTGCTTCCGACAGCCTAGGTGTGACTACCTCCCTGTAGCTCTCATCTATGACTGCCTCATTCTCCCTTATGAGTAGAAGGTCAACCAGTTGCTGCTCCAGATTCCTTACACGGTCTTCCAGATCGCCCAGCCGTATGCACTTGTGGCAGATGTGACTCTGCAGGAGAGGAGCTTTCCCCCAAGACTGCCACATCTCACATGAGAGGCACATCACCGTCTCAGGAGACATTGTAAAAACTAACTGCGAGCAAGCTTGTCCTCCGCCTCTTCTCGTCGAAGCCTCTCGAGTCAAAACGTTACAGCTCCACTCCTTCACTGGCCTACTCACTTACTGGCCCCTTCGCTTGAGCTGTCCCTCTATTTATCTTTTGAGCTTTTCAAAATGTTTGTTCCGTGACCTCGACTGCCCAATCAGCTGCTTTCTGCTGAGCCTGAGCTATCCAAATCTCGATTGTCTAATCAAAGGCTTTCTGCTGATCTATTCAAATCTTGATTGACTTGATTGCACAGACCAACTGCCAAAACTGCCAGAATCTCTCGACTCAAAGCCTCAAAGCTCCACTTCTTCACTGGCCCACTCACGCACTGACTACAAAGAGGAGAGGGTGATGATTTGGAGAAAGGGGGGAGGTAAAACGAGAGGACGGGGAGAGGGAGATGCAGAGCAGCTGGAAGGTGGGTAGAGAACTGGAGAAGAAGGACGAAAGGACTCCATTCTTGTCCTCACCTTTCCCTGCGCTGGGATATTCTTGTCCCGGCTTTTAGAGTCTTCACGGAGAGGCAGAAACACACAGGCAGAGACGGCAAGAGAAGGGTAGGGGATGAGCGTCAGGCAACATTTCCCCAATCCTGAACCACCTCGTCACCCCTCCCAATTCCTGTGACCCCCTCCTCACCACTCTACCTTGTCTATCCCTCTTTTTCTCGGAACATCCTCCTCCTTCACAGAGAGGGGAGACATTCACTCTGAGGGTGAGGGAAAGACTTTCTAGCCTGTGCTGTATAGCCCCCACCCCGCCCTCTACCCCACTCCTCATCTTCAATAGAGGTTCCAACCCCGCCCTGGATAACCCCATAACTTCCCCGTCCATACCCGTTAAAACTTGCCTTCCCCCTCTCCAACACATCCTGCACCACATTCTATTCACAATTTTCTACTCCCTCCCAAATCCTTCCTCTCCTGCACGCCCTGTTCTCATATCCACAACCTCCACGCCTCCCTCACTTTACCCTCCAACTTTCTTCTATGACTATACCGCCCTGACCCTACCCCTTTTCATTTCTGTCCTCTCCCCTCCCTCCTACCCCCGAACCTGTCTCCTATCACAGGCGCCGGAGGCTCTCTCAGTCGGTCTGTGCAGCGCCGGTGGGAGCTCAACACACCGAACGGAGCGCGGGAGATTGGGCACCTCAACCTCCTCCGCCTCCGCATCCTCCCCTAACGCCCTCGACCGCCACCTTTGGGAAGATGATGGGGAAGGAGAGCCGTTGACCTCACTCAGAGGTAGGGGACTCACTCACATCGGTGGGTTCTGGGTGTTTGACCCGGGGCCGTGGTTTCTCATGGACAGAGCGCTGAAGCCCCGGCGATAAGGCGGAGCAAAGGGAGCGTCCGACACGCAAACCGGGAACCAACCGGGACGGTGCAAATCTCCAGGACAATGGAGGCTGTGTGCCAGCGACACAAATCCCTCCGACATTTCCGCCCTCCGTACGCCTGCCATCCTTCCCTACTCATCTGTCCACTCCTTTCCTCTATCTCCCTCAATCGATTACTCTCTCCCTCCATCGTCCACCTTTCTAATCCCTCATTCCTTCCTTCCCGGTGCCCCTTCCACCATTTTCTTCCGCTTTCTCTCACAAGCGCTCACCGTCTCCTCACACTCTATGTCTCCACCTCTCCCTCCCACTCACAATTCCCCATGTCCATCTGTCTTACTTCACCAGCTCTCTCCTCGCCCTACCTCTTCCCTCACCCCTCTCTTGCCACTCCTCCCTCGCTATCGGCTTCTCTCTCTCCGCCAACCCCGTTCTTGCCTTTTTTAACTCCCCAGTCTCACCATTCTTTGTCCCGCCATCTCGTCTCACTGGATCACTCTCTCCAACACCCTCCATCTCTCCCCACCCCCCGGTTCCTTTATCAGCTGTTCATCCGGTGTTTGTGTCGGTCACACCCCCTTGTCAACACGGGCTTCCTCTGACAACGGATCCTTCCCCTCGCTGAGCTCAGAGACGCAGAGAATCCTCGACAGGAGGACAGAGCGAGATTTACGTGAATGCGACGTTCGCCAAAATGGACTCACGCTCTCCTTCCAGAGGTAAGCGGGGCGGAAAGACGGAGGAGGAAAGCTCCATGATGAATCTAATCCCGCGTGTGTGTGATCGGAAGGTGTGGAGGGAGATTCACTCGGTGTCTGACCCCGGGAATATGTGATGGGACGGTGTGGAGGGAGATTCACTCTGTGTCTGACCCCAGGGGTGAGTGACGGGACGGTGCGGAGGGAGATTCACTCTGTGTCTGACCCCGGGAGTCTGTGATGGGATGGTGTGCAGGGAGATTCACTCTGTGTCTGACCCCGGGTGTGTGTGATAGGACGTTGCGGACGGAACTTCACTCTGTGTCTGACTCCAGGAGTGTGTGATCGGACGGTGTGGAGGGAGATTCACTCGGTGCCTGACCCCGGGAATATGTGATGGGACGGTGTGGAGGGAGATTCACTCTGTGTCTGACCCCAGGGGTGAGTGACGGGACGGTGCGGAGGGAGATTCACTCTGTGTCTGACCCCGGGAGTCTGTGATGGGACGGTGTGCAGGGAGATTCACTCTGTGTCTGACCCCGGGTGTGTGTGATAGGACGTTGCGGACGGAGCTTCACTCTGTGTCTGACTCCAGGAGTGTGTGATGGGACGGTGTGGACGGAGATTTGCTCTGCTTCTGACCCTCAATGCTCTGTCCCCAGCTGAAACTGGTGTATCGTATGTGGGCCCGCTCTAAGCCTCGGATCTGGACAGATAGGCCCAGTTTTATCCTTATTGCTCTGACTGTATTTAGGAGACGTTTCTAATGCTGTTCAGGGCAAGTGTCGGGTTGACTCTAGTGATTCCCTGATTGAGAGGGAATTCATGGGAGCGGCGTCGTGGAGGGAGCATTGTGAACGGTTGGGGACGTGTGTGAGCTTTGGTAAGGGCCGGGTGTCGGAAGCGCTGTCGAAGGGACTCTATGGAGGGAACGTGATGAAACTTGTGAGGAGGGAGTGGCGTGGGATAAGAACATTCTTTGTGAAGGGCGCCGTAGTGTGAATGCCGTGGGAGAGGCGGTGCGGAGGAAGGGGCATTGAGGAGTGTGCGCTGGGTGATGGCATGGCATTTTGGAGGGCCGTTGAAGGACTGTTGTGTAGCGACGGGACTGGGAAAGGCGGGGAAGTGACAGAGAGGTCATTAAAATTTTAAAATCCACTCTCTCTCGTTTCTAACCGAACTATCTTTGCCTTTCTGCTTCCTGACTACCCATTCTCACTTTATCTCTCCCCTCATCTTCTCTGATCCTTTCTTTCTGACCTACTCTTTCCATTATCACACCCCCCACTTCCCTTCCCACCCCTCCCCATTTTCCACTCTGTCATCCCCTTCTCCTCTTTCTCCCCCTCCTTCTCCCTTTAGTCCCTCGACTGTACCCTCCCTCTCCCTTTTTCCCTCTTTCTCCCCTCTCCACCTCTTTCAAACAATATCGTCCCTCCTCGTCCTCTCCATCCTCTCTTCCTGTCTCTCAGCCTCTGCCACTCTTAACCCCATCTGTCTCCCTGTCTCTCTCCCTTCTGTCTCACTCTCTCCCACTCGTTTCCCTCTCTTCTCCAGCTTCCTCACCACCCCATCTACCCGTGATTTCACTTTCAGGGAATCGTGTCCCTACATCCCTGGATCCGTCTGTTCTGCAACACTCCTCAGGGTCCCTGTCTACCCGTGACTGCACCTTCAGTGAGCCATGTTCCTCTGTCTTGGCTCCCTCTGTTCTACAACACTATCCAGTAATTCTCCCCACCCCACCGATGTGAAGGACACAGCCTGGGTTGTCATACTGAAATACGAGAACCGTCTCTTCACTGATCTAGATCGTATTTGCCCACTAAACCACTGCACCAGCCAATCGAGGTCCCACTATGGAGATAACTGGATTTACTGTTTACCACGCCGCCAACGTTAGGGCCGTCTCCAAGCTTCCCAACCGCAAGTTGTAAAATCTGCTACAAATGGTGAATATAGTTGCCAAAGATCTTTGGACCCACCTGCGACTCCCTGGCGAACACCATCAGTGACGGATTTCTAGCCTCACCCCACTCGAACACATCCTCCACCACATTCTCTCCACCATTTTCTACTCGCTCCCAAATCCTCCTTCTCCTGCACTCCCTCTTCTCACATCCTCACCCTGCACGCCTTCCTCACTTTACCTTCCACATCCCTCCCATGACCTTACTGCCCCTGACCCTACCCGTTTTCACTTCTGTCCCCTCCACTCACTCCTACCCCCCAACCTGTCCCCTATCGCAGGGGCCGGAGTCTCTCTCAGCCGGTCTGTGCAGCGCCAGAGGGAGCCCGACACAACGAACGGGGCGCGGGAGAGTTTACACCACAACCGCCTCCGCCTCCTCATCCACCACTAACTCCCTCGACCGCCACCTTGGAGAAGATGATGGGTAAGGAGAGCCGTTCACCTCAGTCTGAGGGAGTGCACTCACTCACTTCGGTGGGTCTGGGTGTTTTAACCGGGGCCGTGGTTTCTCATGGACACAGGGTCTGAAGCCCCGGCGATGAGCCGGAGCTGAGGGAGCGTCCGACGCGCAAACCAGGAAACAACTGGGACGGTGCAAATCTCGAGGAAAATGGAGGCTGTTTATTAGTGACACGAATCCCTCCGACATTTCCTTCCTTCTGAGGCGGCCATCATTCTCTACTCCTCTGTCCATAGCTTTCCTCAATCGTCTCCTTCGATTCTTCTCTCCCCCATCGTCTACCTTCTTAATCGCTCATCCCTCCCTCCCGGTTCCTCTCTTCCCTCTTTCTTCCGCTGTCTCTCCCAATCCCTCTCCGACTCCTCACACTCTATGGCTCCACCTCTCTCTCCCCCACCCCCTGTTTCGCCATGTCCACTTGTCTTACTTTCCCAGCTTTTTCCTCACACTACCCCATCTCTCACCCCTCTCTACCCACTCTGCCCCCGCTATATGCTTCTCTCTCTCCGCCAACCCCGATCTTGCCTTTTCTCTCCCTCCGCCTAACTCCCCACTCTCACCATTCTTTGCCCCGCCACTCTCGTCTCACTGGATCACGTTCTCCAACACCCTCAGTCTCTCTCCTCCCCCTGGTCCCTTCATCAGCTGTTTATCCGGTGTTTGTTTGTGACTGCCACATCCCCTTGTCAACATGGGCTTCCTCTGACAACCGTTCCTTCCCCTCGCTGAGCTCAGAGACTCAGAGAATCTTCCACAGGAGGACAGTGCGAGACTTACATGAATGCGAAGATCGTCAAAATGGACTCACGGTCTCCTTCCAGAGGTTACTGGGGCAGAAAGACGGAGGGAGAGAGCCCCATTATGTGTCTGATCACGGGAGTGTGTGATGGGCCGTTGTGGAGGGAGATTCTCTGTGTCTGACCAGGGGAGTGTGTGATATTACGCTGCAGAGAGAGCTTCACTCTGTTTCTGACCACGGGAGTGTATGATAGGACGGGGTGAAGGGAGCTTCACTCTTTTTATTACCGAGGGATTGTGTGATGTGACGGTGCGGAGGAAGCTTCACTTTGTGCCTTCCCACGGGAGTGTGTTATGGGACGGTGCGGAGGGAGCTGCACTCTGTTTCTGACCGGCACTGCTCTGTCCCCAGCTGAAACAGATGTTTCGTACTGGGCCCTATCTGAGCTGCGTGTCCCGACACATGGGCATCACATTAATCCTCATTGCTCTGACTGTGTTTAGGAGACGTTTCTAATGCTGTTCAGAGCAAGTGTCGTGTTGACTCCGGTGATTCCCTGATTGAGAGGGAATTCATTGGAGCGGCGTCGTAGAGGAGGCATTGTTAATTGATGGGGGCGTGTGAGAGGACAGTGATTTTTGGGAAGGGCCGGGTGTAGGGTGCGCCGTGGCAGGGTCTCTATGGAGGGAGCATTATGACAGAGGTGAGAAGAGAGTGGCGTGGGAGAAGAACATTCTGTGGGAAGGGCGCCGTGGTGTGAATGTCGTGGGAGAGGCGGTGCGGAGAAAGGAGCGAGCGCTGGGTGATGGCATGGGATTTCGGAGGGTCGTTCAAGGTCTGTTGAGTAGCGACGGGAATGGTAGAGCCGGTGATGAAGGCGAGAGGTCGATAACATTTTAAAATCCACTCTCTCTCCTTTCTAACCCCACTATCTCACCCCTCTCTCCCCTTCTGCTTCCAGCCTCCACACTCTCCCTGTATCTCTTTCCCTCTCCTCAACCTCTTCTGAGGTTGAACAGGTTGGGTCTTTATTATTTAAAAGGTAGACTGTTGAGGGGGGACTTGATAGAGGTATTTAAAATGATGAGAGCGATATATAGAGTTGGCACGGATAGGCTTATTTTTTTCCACTGAGAGTGGGGGACATTCAAACAAGGGGACACGAGTTGAGATTTAAAGGGCAAAAGTTTAGGGGTAACATGAAGGGGAACTTCTTTACTCAGAGAGTGGTAGCTGTGTGGAACGAGAAGTGGTTGAGGCAGGTTCGATGTTGTCGTTTAAAGTCAAACTGGACAGCTATATGGACAGGAAAGAAATGAAGGTTATCGGCTGTGTGCAGGTCGGTGGGACTAGGTGAGAGTAAGCGTTCGGCACGGACTAGAAGGGCCGAGATGGCCTGTCTCCGTACTGTAATTGTTATATGGTTGTGTGGTTATATGGTTTTCCTTTCCTTTCTTTCTCACTCACTCTCTGCATTCTCTTCTCCCTCTCTTCCCTTCCCACCCCTCCCACTTTCCCCCCGCTGTCATCCCCTCTCTCTTCTCTCACCCCTCTCTCTCCCCTTCTCCCCGCTATCATCCACTCCCCCTCTCCCCTTTCCCCCTTTCACCCCTCCCCTTCTTTCAAACTCTCTCTGCCTCTCCGTCCTCTCCTTCCTCTCTTCCTGTCTCTCATCCTCTGTCACTCTTCACCCCATCTGTCTCCCCCTCACTCACCCCTCTCTCTCTCTCACCCTCTCCTACTCTTTCCCTTCTGTTCCCTCCCGACATCACCGCCACATCTACCTGTGAGTTCCTTTTCAGGAAATCGTGTCCCTGCACCCCTGGGTGCCTCCGTTCTACAACAATCCCCAGGGTCCCTGTCTACCTGTGACTCCACTTTCAAGGAAGCGTGTACATGTACCCCCTGGGTCCCTCTGTTGTACATCACACCCCAGAGTCGCTGTCTACCTGGACTCCACTTTCTGGGAACCGTGTCTCTGCAGCCCTGTGTCCCTCTGTTCTGCAACACTCCTCAGGGACCCTGTCTACCTGTGGCTCCACTTTCAGGGAACGTGTCCCTGTACACCTGGGTCCCTTTGTTCTATAACAGTCCCCGGTGTCCCTGTCTACCTGTGACTCCACTTTCGGGGAACCATGTTTCTGTACCCCTGGATCCCTCTGTTCTGCAACGCTTACCAGGAACACCTACACCGCCCCCCGCCCCCCCAGTGTGAAGTCTTACCCTGGGTTGCCATACTGAAATAGGATAGCTTGCATTTCTCTGATCTAAATTGCATTTGCCCACTCGGCCACTTCCCCAGCAAATCGAGATCCCACTACAGAGATAACTGTATTCACTGTTTACCTCCCCACTATAGGAAGGATGTGGAAGCATTGGAAAGGGTACAGAGGAGATTTACCAGGATGCTGCCTGGTTTAGAGAGTATGCATTATGATCAGAGATTAAGGGAGGTAGGGCTTTACTCTTTGAAGAGAAGGAGGATGAGAGGAGGCATGATAGAGGTGTAGAAGATATTAAGAGGAATAGATAGAGTGGATAGCCAGCGCCTCTTCCCCAGGGCACCTCTGCTCAATACAAGAGGACATGGCTTTCAGGTAAGGGGGTGGGAAGTTCATGGGGAATATTCGAGGAAGGTTTTTTACTCGGAGTGTGGTTGGTGCGTGGAATGCACTGCCTGAGTCAGTGACGGAGGCAAATTCACTCGTGAAATTTAAGAGACTACTAGGCAGGTATATGGAGCAATTTAAGGTGGGGGGTTCTGTGGGAGGCAGGGTATGAGGGTCGGCACAACAATGTGGGCCGAAGGGCCTGTACTATGCAGTACCATTCTATGATCTTTGTTAAGAAGGCGATAAGTATGGTTGCCTTTATTAGTCGGGCATTATGTTAACAAGTTAGGACGCTGTGTTGCAACATTATAATGCTCAAATTAGGCTGTATCAGGCGGATTGTACAACGTTCCGGTCACCACATTACAGGAAGGATGTCAAGGCTTTGGAGTGTCTCCAAGGAGTTTGAACAGGACGCTGCCTAGATTAGATGACATGTGTAACAACGAGAGGTTGGACACTTGGTTTATTTTCTCTGGAACGGCGGAAGTTGAGACAGAGGATTCTTTTTTTAGAATATGAGAAGCATAGAGAGATTAGACTGTTAGTATCTTTTCACCAAAGTTGAAATGTCTAATACCAAAGGGAATGTACTCAGAATAACACTGTGAGTCTGTTATGTGGTGAAAAGCTTGGTCTGCCTTCTCTGTGTGACAATAATAAACCAATTTACGAAATCTACCAGGCGGGATGTCCTAAACATACAATGGCTAGATTATTATCCATGTTCTCATCTGAGCTTTTGCCACAGACGGCAGATTTCCCATTGCGGATCAGTAGTTAACACCACTTGTCACTGACGACCAACCAACGGCCTCCGGCCTCTGTGTTCTGTAGACAAGCCAATTCGGATTCCAAATGGCCAATTCACTGTAGATCCAATGCATCACAAAATTATGAATGACTCTTCCATGACAGAGACGTTGCCAAAGGCCAGTCTAAAGTTAACTCTTTAACACCCTACTGCCCTGCACGATAATCCCAAGATTCCTCTGTATGTCGCCATTTAAGTTCTGCCGTTAACTGTTTCCTGTCCCTTCACATTTACTTGGTAAAGCGCAAAGCCTCACATTGACCCGGGTTAAACTTCATCTGCCTTTTCTCCACCCACATTAACAACTGATCGATATTCCACTGGATCCATGGACGATTTTCTACACTGGCCACAATGCCACCAAACTTTGGCTCGTTTGCAAATTTACCAACCCACACAACTCCATTTTCATCGATGTCAGTCCGATCCATCAACAATACCAGAGGTCCCCGCGCTGGTCACTGCGGAACGCCACTAATCACAGACCACAAGCGAGAATAAGTCCCATCCGTCAGCACTCTGTGCCCTGTGTAAGCAGGCCAACTCAAAGTTAAAATCTCAGTATTCAAAATACATTTATTATCAAATCTTCTTTCTTTATTTCTTTATATTTAACCCTGAACCACCCCGCCATTCAGGACAAAGCAATTCTTCAATGTAATCCTAAACTAATTTCCGAACAATTTACAACTTTGAAAAATAACAAACTCCGAATGCTAACGGACAATTCCCCATGATCTGTTGGATAAGGCTCTCCTGAGGGACTGACTCAAACGCCCAACTCAGGTCCATGTGGACAACATCCAGGACTCTAACTTCATCGATCACACTGAAGACAGTAAAACACCCCTCGAATCAGTGAGACAACAGTCAGAGTTTTCCAGAGTCATGGAATTTGAACTCTCAGCGATGCCGACTGGAAAGTTGATGAGATTGAGGGGGGGGGGGGGCGGGGGCGGGGGTGATCGTGGTGGACGGAGAGAGCGCCGATGTTGGGTGGGAGCGAAACCCTGTGGGTGTCACGGCTGAATTCACACATACTGAATGGTCTCTCTACAGGTGCGCATAAACAAGAGCCGAAAGAGAACATCGGAAATAGATCCTGCCTGAAGATCTGCCTGCTCTGCTTAGTTACGTCCGTCCTCGTCGCGATAGTGGCCGGGCTCTTGATCTATGGTGAGTCCAACGGGAACCGGATGGTGTCCGACCATTAGGAAGCGGAAAGGATTGAAGTGCCCGCGTAAAACCTCACAGTGACGCCGACACGGTTCTCAATGTCATAACGACATGACCCTCTTCGTAACACTAAGAGGACCGTTACCGTGACGCGGTCACGCCGTAACCGGCCCGCCCCTCAGCGTGACAACATCGCTACCCGTACAGCGACACGGGCAGGAACCCGCACCTCCTCGTGACACGCTCATTCGGAAACTGCCGTGACCGTGATACTGACACACCCGTCTCCGTGACCTGGAAATGCCCGGTTCCGAATAAGGGACCCGCTCTCAAAGTCATATTGGCACATTTCTCACAGTAACACCCACACAGTTTCGCCATGAGTATACGACCATAAGACATTCAGACACAGGAGCAGGCTTAGGCCGCTTGGCTCTTCCAGCCTGCTCCGCCATTTGATCATGGAAGATCAATTTCCCTCTGAACCCCAATCTGCTGCCTCCTCCCCGTATCCCTTCATACACTGACTAATCAAGAATCTATTAACCTCTGCACTAAATAAACCCAATATCGCCCTCTACAGTCCCTTTGCAATTCTCCCTACGTTTAGAAAATAATCTACGCTTTTACTTCTTGCTTAAAAGTGCCTGAACAGACATTGTATTCCCACATGACACTTCTTGGTCAATTCTCCTCACCTATGTAGGTTTTCTATGTCCTCTCCTCTTCCTCTGCAACACCAGCCGCTCTACTTATCTTTGCACTTTCCGCAAACATGGCCAAAACCCTATTATTTCCTTCATCTACATTGCTGACATTTTATGTAAAAGGTAGCGGTCTCATCTCAGACCTTCTGGAACACCACCAGTCGTCGGCAGCCAACCAGAGGTTTCTCCCGTCATTTCATTCCCACTCTTTGTGTCCTGCAAATCAGTCACTGCTCTATCAATTTTTTTTCCTGTAACAACATAGGGTTTTATCCTGTTATTCAGCCTCATGTGTGGTACATTGTCAATGGACTTCTGAAAATCCAAGTACACAAAATGCATCGATTCCCCTTTGTTTAACCTGAGCCATGTTCCTACAAAGAATTTCAAGGACTGATCATGCAAGATTTTGATAAATCTCAATCTGTGTAGAAGATGATGAGAGGCATTGAACGTTTGGATAATCGGAGGCTTTTTCCCGGGGCTGAAATGACTAACACGAGAGGGCACAGCTTTGTGGTGCCGGAAAATAGGTACAGAGGAGATGTCAGGGGCTTTTTTTTTTCACCCAGACAGTGGTGGGTGTGTATAATAGGCTTCCGGCGAGGTTGGTGGAAGCAGATACGATAGGGTCTTTTAAAAGACTACTGGACAGGTACATTGAGCTTAGAAAAGTAGAGGGCTATGTGTTACCCGAGATAATTTCTAAAGTAATTTCATTTTCGGCACAACATTGTGGGCCGAGGGCCATATTGTGCTGCAGACTTTCTCTGTTTCTAAGATTTTCCTTGATCGAAACTATGCTGACTTCGGCCTAGTTTATCATGGGCCTCCAAGTACGTCGAAAGCACACACTTAATAATCGACTGCAATATCTTGCCAACTACAGGGATCGGAGTGACAGGCCAGTGATTTCCTTCCTTCTGCCTATCTCCCTTGTTGAAGGGTGGAGTGTCATCTGCAATTTCCGAGTCTCCGGAACCATGGCAGAATCCAATGATCATTGAAGAAGCAATTGTAATGCTCCACAATCTCTTCAGTCACCTCCTTCAGAATCCTGGGTTGTAGACCATCTATTCAAAATGTCTTGTCTACCTCATACTTCTCAGTTTCACAAGCACCCTCTCTGTACCAGTGCCACCTTCAGTCACTTCAGCTCCCCGGCAATCTCAAATCTCACGCATAATGTTAGTGTTTTTCACATAAATCCTGTTGCGTAATCCTTCTTCAATGCCTTCACCATTTCCCCTTCCCCGTTACTATGTCCCCAGTATCCTTTTCCAGTGATCCGATATCTACTCTCGGCTCTGCTTTACACTCTATATACCTGAAGAAACGTTTGATATCCTTAGCTTTTTACCTTTGCAGTTTTGTAACTCGAGCCACAATTATTCTACAACTTACGATCCTATGCCACATCTTTCCAATCATTTTATTCCAGTTTTTACCAACAGAGTCACGCCGCTCCCTGTACACACTTGCCTGTCTTTTCAATACAATGTCTGTCCTTGGGCGTTAAGCTCCCAGCTGTAATCTTCCTTCTGCCACGACTGAACGATATCCACGACGTCATATATGCAGTTTTATCTCACCGCTGAGTTTATTTAACCCCTCCAGAACAGCTCCAGAAAATCTGTTACTAAGGATTTTGTTTCACCTCGGGTTCAGTTACAGACAGTCCCATTTGTACAGTTCGTAGCTCCTCCAGAAGAGATCTCAATGATCCGGAATTAGAAATCCTTGCCCCCGACAGCAATTAGTCAGGCACCGACATAACACTCACCCTGACACCTTCACGCATCTCACCATGACACCGACACGCCCATCACCATAACTCAGAAATGTACCTCATAGTGACACCGACACGCCCATCACCATAACTCAGAAATGTACCTCATAGTGACACCGACACGCCCATCACCATAACTCAGAAATGTACCTCATAGTGACACCGACACGCCCATCACCATAACTCAGAAATGTACCTCATAGTGACACCGACTCACCTCTCACCGTGACAACCGACACGCTCTTCACAGGAACACATAAACAGCCTTTACCGTAACACTGATACGCGCCTCTCCACAACACGGAAACGGTTCTCGCCTTGACGCCGTCACAAATCCCACCGCGACAGTGACAGGCTTTTGACCGGAACATGGACACACTCATCAACGTGACATCGACACATCCCTCAATATAACACCGACACGCCACTCACCTTGACACCAACACACCATTCACCTTCTCTCTCTCTCAGTGTTACAGATCCGTCAGTCTCTGATCGCCTCCGATCAAAAGTACCAGAGACTTTGGGAACAACATCAGGAGATGAACAGGACCCAGTGCCAATGTCCACTGCAAATTCACCAGCCGAACTCAACCCTTGAACCAATGACATCAGAGGATTCCCGCGAGGACATCCCCCAGGATAAATGTCTCAATAATGTTTCCGTCCCCAGCAACAACGTCTCCATCCTCGAACACAAATTGTTTAACCTCCAAAGCAGCTACTCCATCCTAGTAAACAAATCGATCGTCCTGGAAAGCAACCTCTCCGTCCTGAGCACCGATCTCTCTGTTCAGCATCAAAAGCAAACCGATCTCCGCCGAATTTTCAATTACCTCGAAATGCAGTGTAGAGCTCTGAACGAAACCAAGGCTCAAATCTGCCATCTGCTGACGAGGAGGAAAGGTGAGATAACAGCCGCCATTCACCAGTTCCTAATCACGGGATAGAAAGAGGAATCTATACCTTGTGGCTGGTCTCGGGAATGTTCATTATGAGGATGCGATTGGACCGACACCCGTAGGGTTACACCGAGTGTGTGTTATGGGACGGTGGGGTGGAGCGCCACCTAGTGTCCTACATGGAGAATGTGTGATGGGGAGGTGTGGAGGGAGAGACACCAAGTATCTGTACCCGGGAGTGCGTGATGCGGTGCTCCGGAGACAGATTAGCTCAGGGTCTGACGCCGGCAGTGCGTCATTCCGCGGTTGAAACCGTGTGTTTCTGATAGACCGTGCGGGGGAGCTTCTCACTGTCTGACCCTGGGTATGTGTGATATGACAGTGTGGATGGAGATTCGGCCTGTTACTGATGCCGAGTGTCTGTGATGGGACGGCGCGGAGTGAGCTTCACTCCGTGTCTGACACCGGGTGTGTGTGTTGGAAGGGTCAGGGGGAGTTTCATTCTGTGTTTGAACGCCGGAATGGGTCATGGGACCGGTGTGGAGGGAGTTTCATTCTGTATTTGACACTGCGTGAGTGTGATGGGACGGTGTGAAGGGATTTTTTCCCCCAGCGGAAGTAATGAAGGAGGATTCACTGTTCCGTGTTCATGATTTCCAGATCAAGCGTGTTCCCGGAATTGGATCAGAAATGAAGACCTTTGTTACTTCATATCCACATTTGAAATATCTTACGACGGAGCGAAACAGAATTGTTCAAACTCTGACTCAAAGCTTCTTGAAATAAATTCAAATGAGGAAGAGGTATGTGTCAGAAGACATATCCACATCAGAGTGGAGCTTCTTCCACACCGTCCCATCACATATTCCGGGGTCAGACACAGAGTGAAGCTCCCTCCACATTATCCCATCACATACTCCCGGGGTCAGACACAGAGCGTCTCTTCCTCCACACTGTCCTTTCGCACACTCCCGGGGGCAAACGCAGAGTGAAGCTCCCTCCACACCGTCCCATCGTATATTCCCGGGGCCGACACAGAGTAAATCTCCCTCCACACCGTCCCATAGCACACTCCTGGGGCAGACACTCATTGAAGATCCCTCCATACCGTCCCATCGCACACTCCTGGGGCAGACACTGAGTGAAGATCCCTCCACTCCGTCTCATCACACTCGCCGGCGGTCAGAAAGTGAGTGACGCTCCTTAAATTGTGCTCATTTTGAATCATTAATGACAGCCATTTAATTTCACAGAATTTTATTAACAAAGCTGTCGGCGACCAAAATAATTCATACTGGATTGGAAAATGCAAAGCCGGGTGAGATTAGGGTTCATGTAGGTTTTTGAAGAGAGAATGGGTCGTGAGTTTTATTTGGGGACTGATACGGGCTGCGAGAAGGGAGTGAACGTTGGGATTATATTGGGTAATGTCATGGGGCTGTGGGGTGAGAAAGGGGAGTGCGAGTATTTCGGGGAAAAAGACGCGGCCTTCAGATAGAAAGTGGATCAGGGGAAGTATTTTGGGGAATCAGACCGGCCTGTGGGGAGAGTGGAGCTGTGGGATTAGTTTGCAGATTGACACGGTTCCGTGGGAAGACGTTCAGAGTGTGGGAGTATCCTAGGGACTAACACGGGACCGTGGGGAGAGGCGGGCTTTGAGAGTAATGGGGAAGTAACAGGACTGTAGGGGGAAAATGGATCGTGGGGTTATTTTGAGGACTCCCGGAGCTCTGTGGGGAGAGAGTTGAGCAAGGGATCAATCTGGGGCTGACACAGGGCTGCAGAGAATGAGTCAGTGAGTGTTTTGGGAACTCGTACAGGTATGTGGGGAGAGAGGAGGTTAGTGAGAGTGTTTTGAGAATTGGTAGAGTTATGTGGGGAAAGATTGAGTCAGTGGGAGTATTGTGTGGACTGACACCGCTCGGTGAGGAAAGATTGAGTCAGTGGGAGTAGTTTCGGAACTGACACCGGTCGGTGAGGACAGATTGAGTCAGTGGGAGTAGTTTGGAGACTGACACAGGACTGTCTGCTGGAATTGTGTTGCTCCTTTTGAAATTGTTTACCCCTCCTTGACAGGAAGGTGGCCTCTAATGTCGTGTACAAGGTGAACTCTGGAAAGTTCGAATGCAGTGAGTGTAAATCCAGTTGGCTTCACAATTGCAAAAATGATCAGCACCGTTTCATCTGTGAGAAGACGGCACCCGTGTGCCTGGATATTCCTGAAAAGATCCGGAGACTTTGTCAAAAGCCTGTCGGCCCTACTTGAATCAAATGACTACACTTTCTTTCTCCCCCCGACTGTCACAAACCCCATCCTCTGCCCTTCGCTCCTACCCTATTCTGCTCCCTCTCTGCATCACAATCTTACTCGCCATCTCGCCTTCTCTTTACCCTCGTCCCTCTAAACTCCTTCTCTCCCTCATATCTCCTCCCCTCCCATTTCCCCATTTCATCCGAATTTCTTTCCACTCACGTTCTTGTCTCACTCTCCCCGTCCTCTTACCTCCCAATCCTTCGATTCTCTACTCCGTCTCTCTCCCACTCCCTCTCTCCTTTTTTACAAAATCCAATCGCTCTCCCTCTTCTCTCTTCAGCTACTCTCACCTCAATCATGTGTCCTAATGTTCTCTCTACCCCAGCCCTGAGGAGAAAGAGAACACGCATTCGCCCTATCCGTACCTTTTTCAGAATAAAGCTTCAACGTTTCCGACCTCTCTGCATAATTCTGTCCCTCGACCCCAGGCAAAATCCCCGTAAATGTCCCCCTGCATTCTTTCCAGATCAGTGGCATCTTTCCCACAACAGGGCGTCCAAAACTCAACATCGTACTCCAAGTGCGTCCTCACAGATATCTTGTCGAACTAGAACGTGTCCTTCCGACTCCTGTACTCATGCCCTGACTGATGAAGGCCAGCGTGCCCACTCTCCCAGCATAGAGAGAATGTATCGCATGTTTCCCAGGTGATTTATTATCAGTGACCTATACCGCCTGAGATTTAATCTTTTGCTGGATAGTAAGGCGCAAAAATGTGAAATTAATGTTAAGTACAAAACGACAATAAATACCGCAAAAAAATGTGGAGTTGGTGCTCATGTGTTCAAAATAAAGTGGACGAGGGAAAGAAGCAGTTCCTGAATGGCTGAGATCTCAGGTCCCTGTGCCTCTTCCCCGATGGTAGCAAAGAGCAGGGAGATTGTCCCGGGTGGTGAGGAGCTTCAGTAATGGACGCCGCCTTTTCAAAGCATCGCATCGTGAGGATGTCCTCGATGCCGCAGAGCGTTGTGCCCCTGATGGAGCTGGTTCAGTCTACATCCCGACACAAAATAATCTGCAGATGCTGGGATCAAAGCAACACTCACAACACGCTGAAGGAACTCAGCAGGTCGGGCAGCATCCGTGGAAAAGATCGGTCGACGTTTCGGGTTGGAGCCGTTCGTCAGGACTGTGGAGGGAAGTGGCAGAGGCCCTATAAAGAACCTGGGGCGAGGGTGGTAGGAAGAAGTCTGGCAGGTTCAAGGTGAAAAGCCAATAAGGGGAAAGATCAAGCGTGGGGGAGGGGAGGCAGGGAGCTGATATCAGGAAAGGTGAAGAAAGAGTAGGGGAAAACACAGTGGGTAGTAGAAGGAGGCGGGACCATGAGGGAGGTGATAGGGAGGTGGGGGAGGGGCAGAGTGACATGGGGATAGAGGAAGGGAGGGGGAGGGAATTACCGGAAGTTGGAGAATTCTATGTTCATACCAAGGGGCTGGAGACTACCTGGACGGTATATCAGGTGTTGCTCCTCCAACCTGAGTTTAGCCTCATCATGACAGGATGAATGGGAGTGGGAAGCAGAGTTCAAGTGGGTGTCTACTGTGAGATCCAGCAGAGTTGAGGTGTTCTCAACCTTCTCCTTCCCACCTTCCCCCCACCTTCTTTATAGGGCCCCTTCCCTCTACAGTCCGACCAGATGTTGCCCGACCTGCTGAGTTCCTCCAGCGTGTTGGGAGTGTCAGTATACGTCTCTCCGCAGCCTCTTGCGACCTTGTGCGTTGCAGCCTCCACACCAGCCGGCGATGCGACATGTCAAACGGTCATCTGTAGAACGTTGCGAGTCTTCAGTGAAAGACGTGGCAAACCCTTCTGCAAGGAGAGAGCTTCGGGTGGTGGTGAAAACAAGTGCACAGTGTGGTCTGGAAAACACTCCGACACAGACTCGAAATACTAATGATATCCAAAACCGAAATCACAAGCAGTCGTACCAGCAACGCGTCTCCCACGGTTAACAAGTAGCCTTTAACGACAGACTTTCCATGAAGATATGCTGACGGACAATAATTGGCAGCCTGAGTCTTAAAGGGTCAGCTCACCACATTTGGAGAATGGGCGTCCCGACATTGTTCAGTCGGGAACATGACACCTTCTTCGTGTTTGCATGAATGTGTTTGGCCCAGAATAGATCCACTGAGATGGTGACATCCAGCAACACAGCAACTTCAAAAAAAAGAAAGTCGATAAGATATGGGAGCAGTGTTATGCCATTTGGCCCATCCAGTCTGCTCGCCATTCCATCATGTCTCATCCATTTCCCTCACAGCCCCAATTTCCTGCATTTGAACCGTATTCCTTCATGCCCTGACAAATCAAGAAACTGGCAAACTCTCACTTCAATATACCCAATGTCAGACTTCACAGCCGCCCGTATAACACATTCCACAGATTTACCAAGCTATGGCGAAATAAATTCCTCCCTAATCCGTTCGTAAAGGTCAGAACTCCATTCCGTTGTGTCTCCACTGATCTTAGACTTTCACACCACGGGGAACTTTCTCTCCACATATTCATTGTTGAGGCCTTTAAACATGAGATTGGTTTCAGCGTCACCTCATTATTCTGAGTTCCAGCCATTAAACGCTTCTGATTTGATAAGCATTTCAATTCCGGAGTTATTCCCGTGAACCTCCTTTCAACCCTTTCCAATGCAAGCGCATCTGGCCGAATTTGGAAACGGACTCAGAACTGCTCACAATACACGGTGAGGCCTCACCAATGCTTTATAGAGCCTCAGTGTCACATCCTTCTGTAATCCTCAGCCTCGGCTCGCACGGGATCTTCAAGGGGAAAACAACTTCCGGCGCCGCCTGACAGAGAAATCTCCTTCGTGTGGATGCTGCGTGATCTGTTGCCCGGTTACAAATCCGCACCGCAAAATATCAAACACTACACAATATGCGATTAAACGATTGATCTTTATAATTCTTAGTTTGAACTACATGGTTAGTAAAAAAAAACAATAAAAAAGAAGAGGGCCCACTCTCATGAAGCAGTCCATTGCCCATCGTTGGGGCTCACTTTCTTTAATTTGGTCCCGTCAGCTTCCAAGTGTAGCCGGACCTTGGACCGTCGCTCCTCAGTCCACTCCGCCCCGTGGTCTTCTGACCCTCTCCATTCGTGTCCTCTCTCTCCATCGCTCTCCGACGAACGAACGCGAACAATCCGGCTCCCAGACACACAGGAAAGAACAACATTTCCCCCATTGAATATCCCCTGCATGCCAAAGTCCTGTTATCTCCAGTCATCACCCAAACGTTGCTCTGCAGAGAAACCATTACCCTAACAGTGCAACTTTTTCGACCAGCCATTACATCAGCTTTAGTAGTGAAACCTTGCTGCGCGTTACACTTGTTTTTATATTTAAACCTCTTGACATGACCCCAGTGCGAACATGATATTTTGCTTCCTGTCCACCAAATCGACTGTAAAGTAACCTTTCGGGAATCCTGCACGAGGTCTCCCAATTCCCGTTGCACTGCAGATTTTTGGATTTTCTCTCCATTTAGAAAATTGCTTACGGCTTCATTTCTTGTACCAAAGTGCATGACCATACACATCCCGACACTTCATCCATCTGCCTCTTCCTTGCCCATTCGTCCAATCTCTCTAAAACTGACTTTAGCCTCTCTGCTTCCTCAGCGCTATCTGCAGATCGGTGATGTCACTGCCGATCTGCACTGACTGAGGTTTCCCGGTGAGGATGTCCCGCATCCAGTTACTGAGGGAGGTACACGGGCCCAGTATTCGTAGAACGGAGAATGTGACCGATCTCGACTGTGATGATAAAAATGGTGACGGGGATGTCCGGCCATTTCACGACCTGTCCAGCGGGTGGCGCCTTTCCTGGGAAGAGAACAGCCGGCCGGTTAGTTATCAGACAACCATCAGCTGCGAGTTCAGTGCGAGTGGAGAGACTGGGAAGAAAGAAAAGATGAGCGTTCGGGTGGTGGAGCAAGGGAGAGGGAAGAGAGAAACAGAGAGCTGATGTAGAGGGACAATGAGATAGAGAGGCATAGGGAGAGAGGTGATAGAGATCGGGTGGGAGCTGAAGAGAGGAGCAGGTTAGGGTCATTCATGAAGGATAGTGAGGGGGAGGCACTGAGCAATACCGAGAGAAAAAAAAAAACAGTGTAAACCGAGGGAAAAGGACTTGGATTGAGAAGGAAGGCAGAGAGATAGAAAGAGAGAGGGACAGAGTTGGAGAAGGAGAGAGGGGAAAGGAAGGGCAGAGAAAGGGGAGTAGGATGGGGAGTGGGAGAGTGAGGGGCAGTTCAAGAGGGTGAGAAAGGTAGGATAAAGAAGATAAAGAGAGTAGAGAGTAGGGGAGAGAAGGGAAGGTGGGGAGAGAAAAGATTGAGGGTGGTCGAAGTGAGAGAAAGGAGTTGGTACAGAATGATGGCGACAGAAGAAGAATGGATGGAGTGAGGTAAGAGAAATTTGGAGATGGTTGAAGAGAGAGAAAGAGGGAGAGGGAGAGGTACAGGTGTCACAGTGGGGGTGGGTTGACGGAGAGAGAAGATATGGAAATAGAGGAAGTGAAATTGACAGAGATGGCGTGGCTGGTGGGCAGCGAACCTGAGTAAGACACAGGGAGGAAGGAGCAGGAGAATGGAGGGAGAGTAAGAGGGAGGCTGAAGGGATCGGGGAGGGAGAGGGAGGCTGAGTGGGAAGAGAGCCTGATGAGTTAAAGCGAGAGGAAAAGGCGACAAGGAGGGTGCAGAAAGAGCTAGAAGAAACGGGGTGGTGTAGTGAAAAGGAGAGGGACGTGGAGGGGAATCCACGCTGGCTCTCACCTCGCCGTGCGCCGTCCCTTCCTGGGATATTCCTGACCGGATTTTTCAAACCTTCACAGAGAGGCAGAGACTGCAAGAGTGTAGGATAGGGTGACCTGGCAGAATTACCCCAATTCAAAGCCCCCTTAACACCCTTCCAATCTCCTCTGTCCTCTTCCTCACCTCTCTACCCCGTCTACCTCTCCCTCTTTTTCAGATCCCCATTCTCCTTCTGATCGAGGCACCATCAGGGCTGGGGAAAAGATGACCTCGCCTGTGTTATCAAGCCTCAAATCCACCCTCTACCCCACAGCTAATCTTGAACCAAAGCTCCACAACGCCCCCGGGATAACTCCACAATCATCTCTCATCCAACCTCCGTGATCTTATCTCCTTCTGTCCTGATGCCCTTTGTCTCCCTCTCGAAACGTTCACTCCCTCCGACCCATCTCCACCCTCCGCTTCCCTCCCATTGACCTACCGCCCTCTCATACAACTTGCGTGTCCCTCCCTCCCACTTTCCATTCCCATAACCTGACCCTCTACCACCCTCACTCCTCCCTCCCATGCAAAACCCTCCTCTCTTTCCCTTCCTCTCCTCGCCTCTCCACAAAGCCCATCAGAGAATAATATGAAACCCATCCTTCCACCAATTTACAAAGGATGGAAGGGGCGCGGGGGAGTTGTGGGGAGGGTGGAGAGTGGACACAGAGTTTTCTGTCGTAGAAGGAGGGAGGGATGCAGCGGGCGGGATGTATCGGTAGGGAGAGAAGGGAGGGTGAGGGAAGAAGTCGATGGCGGGCTAAAGAGTGAGGGATAGATGAGGGTAGGGAGCGGGCAAGAGGAATGAAAAGAGAAGGCGAAGGGTTGCGATATGGACAGTGGGAAGTAGAGGAAGGGAGATGTGGCAAAGAGGTGAAAAAAAGTAGGGAAGGAGAAAGGTGGGAGGGTGAGGGAGCGAGAGAGGATGATGGAGAAAGAGAAGA
Organism: Mobula birostris; assembly: GCF_030028105.1. Lineage (NCBI taxonomy): Eukaryota > Metazoa > Chordata > Chondrichthyes > Myliobatiformes > Myliobatidae > Mobula > Mobula birostris. The sequence goes on from NC_092382.1 coordinate 104,559,125, forward strand.
GGGATGGAGGATGATGGAGAAATAGAAGAGGGATGGAGGATGGTGGTGAGTGGAGAGGCCCATAATGAGAAGGAGCAGAGGAGGTACGTTCCCAATATTGGGAGGGTGGAGAGGCGGAAAGTGGAGCGAAGCGGAGAAGCAGGGGGAGTAGGATATGGGAGGAACGGACGGGAGTGATGGAGGAGAAAACAAGGCGACAGAGAGAGGCAGAGAGATGAGGAAAGGGATTGTCAAGTAGAGGGATGGGAGGTGGGGGGCGCTGAAGTTGGGAGGTGAAAAGGAGACGGAGCACAAAGGTGGGAGGAAACTCCTCCTCGGAATCCCGGCTCCTGAGACAGAGGAATGAGTGGTCTGGAGGGAGGTAAGAAGAATGAGAAGGGAGGATGAGGGAGTTGAATGAAGAAAGAGGAGGGAAGAGATGAATGAAGGGGATACTGGTATGGGGAGGGGAATATAGGTCTGGGAGAGGGAGTTGGGGTGAGCGCATTGGACGGGTTGGGAGGTGGTGGGGACGGAAAGAAGGGAAGCAGGGCAGAAGGAGCAGTTGCAGGCTGGGAGCTGCGGGGAGAGAAGGACGGTGAGTGGGAGACGAAAGCAGGAGCGAGCGGGCAAGCGGGAAACAGGAATGAAGTGCTGCAAGAGAAAGAGGAAGGTTGAGTGGAGGAGTGAGGAAGGGTGGGGGGGATATGGAGCAAAGGAGGGGCGGGTAATGGGGAGGAAAAAAGGAATCTGAGACATGGCTGGTTGAATCGGTGAAAATAGTATCAAGTTCCCAAACTCAACCACCACACGCCCGCCTCCACTAGAAAGGCGGAAGAGTCGGGGAATGGTTGGGCAGGGCGATATCTCTGAATCGGGGTGACAAGTGAGTTGGTGGTGCAGGGGAGAAAGAGAGAGGGGCAGGCAGATGTGGGAGAGGGGTAAGGTAATGGGGAAGAGGTGAGATTGGGGGAAGGTGGGACAGAAGAGGAGAGATGAATGGTGGAGGCAAAGTGGTGAGAGAGAAGGGACAGAGAGAGAGAAAGACATGGGATAAGGAGGGAAGATAGACTGCGTCACTGGAAGTGGAAGACGAGGAATAGCTGTGGAGGGAATGTTTGGTGGGGAGCTGTTGACTCTACTCGGAGTGAGAGGGGTCACTCACCTCCGTGGGGTTTGGGTGTTTGCCCTGGGGCCGTGGTTTCTCGGAGACACGTGGTCTGAATTCCCGGCGATGGGCAGGAGCAGTGGGCCGTCGAAGGCGGAAAAGGGAATCCAACCAGGGGATGCAAATCTCTGGGAAAATATAGGCTCTCTGTGAGTGACACAAATCCCTCTGACATTCCGTATACTCTTACATTCCATTATTGTCACTCCCCTTCCACTACTCTCCCTCAATCGTCCGTATTCCTTCTCGTTCATCCGTCCCTTCCTTCGCTCTTCTCTCTCATCTGTACCACCCTCTCTCTCCTCCATATCCTCCTCTTCGTTCCTTCTCACTCCATCTCTCTCCCTCTCTCTGCTCCCTACCCTCCTCTCCACTCTCTCTTATTCCATCTCTCCCTCTCTCCCGTCCTTATCCACGCACCCACTACCACTCTATTTCTCTATCCATCTCCCTCGTCCCCTCCCGTTTCTCCATCTCCATCACCCCCTTCACACCCACCGTCCAATCTCACAACACTCCCTCTTCTCTCATGCCCTCTATCTACTCAGTCCACCGTTACCCACTTAAATCGCCCTGTCGACCCCCAATCACCCCCTCTATCTCTCTTCCCCTCTTTCACCCCACTCTCACTACTGCTCCCCCCGCCACTCTGATCTTTCTCGACAACCCTCTCGCACGAACTCCACCCACACTTCCCGCAACAACCTGCTCTCGGTTCCTCTTTTCATCGGCGATTCATCTGCTGTTTGCAGGTTTCGGTCTGACTCCCTTATCATCACGGGTTTCTTCAGACCAAGGTTGCTTCCCCTTTCTGAGTTCAGAGACACAGAGAATCGCCGACAGGAAGGACGACAGCAGAATTACCTGCATATGAAGTTCACAAAACGGACTCACTGTCTCCTTCCCGAGGTGAGTGGGACAGAAGGATGGAGGGAGAGAGTTTCAAACTTTGTCTGACCCCAAGGGCTTGTTAATGAGACAGTGTGGACGCAGCGTCACTTTTCGTCTGACCCTGGGGCTTGTGATTTTTCAGTGCGGAGGGAGCTTGACTTTGGCTCTCACTCCGGCATTCTGTGAAGAGACGGTCTTCAGGGAGTTGCAATCAATTCTGAACCCGAGGGTGTGTGATGTGACAGTGTGGAAGGAGCCTCAACACATGTCTGACCCCGGGAGTGTGTAATGGGACGGTGTAGAGGGTGCTTCACTCTCTGTCTAACCCCGGGAGTGTGTGGAGGGAGATTCAATGTGTGTCTGAACCCGGAGTGTGTGATGGGACGGTGTGGGGAGAGATTCACTCTGTGTCTGACCCCGGGAGTGTGTGATGGGACGGTGTAGAGGGTGCTTCATTCTCTGTCTAACCCCGGGAGTGTGTGGAGGGAGATTCACTCTGTGTCTGACCCGGGAGTGTGTGATGGGACGGTGTGGGGGGAGCTTCTCTCTGTGTCTGACCCCGGGATTGTGTGATGCGGCGGTGTGGAGGGACCTTCACTCTGTGTCTAACACGGGAGTGTGTGATGGGACGGTGTGGAGGGAGCTTCATTCTGTGTCTGACTACGGGAGTATCTAATGCGACAGTGTGGGTTGAATTCACTCTGTGTCTGACCCCGGAAGTGTGTGATGAGATGATAAGACGGTTTGAAGGGAGCTTCACTCTGTGTCTCACCCGGGAGTTTGTGGCCTCCACTCTCCTCCATTCCCTCCCTTTTCCCACAGCACACAATTCCTTCTCTATGATTCTTAACTCAGGTAGTGAGTTGCCAGTGGTCCTGACCCATATAGGTACCAATAACATCGGTGTGTATAGGGAAGTGTTCAGACAAAGTGACGTCAGTGATTCAGTTTTTAAATTAAAGGATAGGACCACTGCAACAGTGAGATCAGACATAGGAAGACCGTACAGTTTAGCGCGTGGTCAAAAAAAAAGTGTAGGTGGGAGGGTTTCAAAATTTTGGATCACTGTGACCTTTCCAAGGAAGGTGGGATCTTTACGGAAGAGATGGAGAAGGTTTACACCTAAGCTGGAGAGGAACGAATATCCCAGCGAGAAGTTTTGCCAGAACTGTGCATGAGGGTTTTGGGGACAGTTGTTAAACTCGAGTTGCAGGGACGTGGGCCTCAGATTGCAGCATGTTTGTTACTGGTGTCCTAATCTGCGTAACCTTCAATGCTGGACGATTTAAGTAAAGGCGGATGTGCTCAGGGCATGAATCAACACATTGAATTATAATACTGTTGCCATTATTGAGACTTGGTTGCAGGCGGAGCAAGCCGGACAGCACGAGATTTCGGGTTCCCCTATTTTTAGTGGTCAAAAAGCGGAAGGAATCAATGGAGGAGGGGTGACATTACCAGGCTGAGAAAATGTCTCCGGAGAGCCCTGTCAGCACAGGCAAGAGAACTCGTCTAAGTGAGGCATTATGGGTGAGAATGAGGAATAAGAAATATATGACCATTTCATGGTGCTGCATTATGGACCAGACAACAGTCCGCTCGATTAAGGGAAACAAATTTGTCGAGAGATCGTAGACTGTTGTGAACCATAGAAACCGTAGAAAAATTACAGCGCAGAAACAGGCCTTCTGGCCCTTCTTGGGTGTGCCGAACCATTTTCTGCCTAGTCCCACTGACCTGCACACAGACCATATCACCCCATACACCTCCCATCCATGTATCTGTCCAATTTAATCTCAATTGTTAAAAAAGAACCCGCATTTACCACCTCGTCTGGCAGCTCATTCCATACTCCCACCACTCTCTGTGTGAAGAAGCCCTCCCCTTAACACATGTCCTTTTTTTTATCTCCCCTTGCCTCAGTGGAAAAATCCTTTTTGCATTCATTCTATCTATACCCACCGTAATTTTATATAACTCTATCAAATAGAAACATAGAAACACAGAAAATAGGTGCAGGAGTAGGCCATTCGGCCCTTCGAGCCTGCACCGCCATTCTGTATGATCATGGCTGATCATCTAACTCAGAACCCTGTACCAGCCTTCTCTCCATACCCCCTGATCCCTTTAGCCACAATGGCCATATCTAACTCCCTCTTAAATATAGCCAATGAACTGGCCTCAACTGTTTCCTGTGGTAGAGAATTCCACAGATTTAACAGTCTCTGTGTGAAGTTCTTCCTAATCTCCGTCCTAAAAGGCTTCCACTCTATCCTCAAACTGTGACCCCTCGTTCTGAACTTCCCCAACATCGGGAACAATCTCCTTGCATCCAGCCTGTCCAGCCCTTTAGCATTTTGTACTTTTCAATATGATCCCCCACGCTCAATCTTCTAAATTCCAACGAGTATAAGCCTAGTTGATCCAATCTTTCATCATATGAAAGCCCTGCCATCCCAGGAATCAATCTGGTGAACATTCTTTGGACACCCTCGGTGGCAAGAATATCTTTCCTCAGGCTAGGGGACCAAAACTGCACGCAATACTCCAAGTGTGCTCTCACCAAGGCCTTGTATAACTGCAGTAGTACCTCCCTCTCCTGTACTCGAATCCTCTTGGTATGAATGCCAGCATACCATTCGCCTTTTTTCACCGCCTGCTGTACCTGCATGCCCACTTTCAATGACTGGTGTATAATGACACCCAGATCTCGTTGCACCTCCCCTTTTCCTAATCGGCCATCATTCAGATAATAATCTGTTTTCATGTTCTTTCCACCAAAGTGGATAACCTCACATTTATCCACATTAAATTGCATCTGCCATGAATTTGCCCACTCAACTAATCCATCCAAGTCTCCCTGCCTGCTCTTAGCATCCTCCTCACAGCTAAAACTGCCGCCTAGCTTCGCGTCATCCGCAAACTTGGAGATGCTGCATTTAATTCCCTCATCTAAGTCATTAATATATATTATCAACAACTGGGGTCCCAGCACTGAGCCTTGCTGTACCTCACTAGTCACTGCCTGCCATTCTGAAAAGGTCCCGTTTATTCCCAGTCTTTGCTTCCTGTCTGCCAACCAATTCTCTATCCACATCACTACCTTACCCCCAATACTGTGTGCTTTAAGCTTGCAGAATAATCCCCTGTGTGGGACCTTGTCAAAAGCCTTTTGAAAATCGAAATATACCACATCCACTGGTTCTCTCCTATCCACTCTACTAGTTACATCCTAAAAATTTCTTTCAGATTTGTCAGACATGATTTTACTTTCACAAATCCATGCTGACTTTGTCCGATGATTTCACCGCTTTCCAAATGTGCTGTTATCACATCGTTGATAACTGACTCTAACATTTATCCCAGCACCGATGTTAGGCTAACCGGTCTATAATTCACCGGTTTTTTCTCGCTCCCTTTTTTTAAGAGGCGGGGTTACATAAGCCACCCTCCAATCCTCAGGAACTAGTCCAGAATCTAAAGAGTTTTGAAAAATTATCACTAATGCATCCACTATTTCTTGAGCTACTTCCTTAAGCACTCTGGGATTCAGACTATCTGGCCCGTGGGATTTATCTGCCTTTAATCCCTTCAATTTACCTAACGCCACCTCCCTACTAACATTTATTTCCCTCAGTTCCTCCATCTCACTAGACCCTCAGTCCCGTACTATTTCCGAAAGATTATTTATGTCCTCCTTAGTGAAGACGGGCCCAAAGTAGTTATTTGATTGGTCTGCCATGTCCTTGCTCCCCATAATCAATTCACCTGTTTCTGTCTGTAGGGGACCTACATTTGTCTTTACCAGTCTTTTTATTTTTTTCCTTTTTACATATCTATAAAAGCTTTTACAGTGAGTTTTTATGTTCCCTGCCAGTTTTCTCTCACAATCTTGTTTTCCCTTCCTAATTAAGCTCGTTGTCCTCCTCTGCTGGACTCTGAATTTCTCCCAGTCCTCAGGTGAGCCGCTTTTTCTGGCTAATTTGTATGCTTCTTCTTTGGAATTGATACTATCCCTAATTTCCCTTGTCAGCCACGGGTGGACTACCTTACCTGATTTATTCTTTTGACAAACTGGGATGAACAATTGTTGTTCCTCATTCTTCTACGATCCAGGGAATAAAGTCCTAACCTATTCAACCTTTCTCTGTAACTGAGCTTGTTAAGTTCCGGCAACATCATTGTAAACCTTCTCTGTACTCTTTCAAACTTATTAATACCCTTCCTGTAATTTGGTGATCATAATTGAACACAATAGTCGAGATCTGGCCTCGCCAATACCTTATACAACCTCATGATAACACTCCAGCTCTTATACTCAATACTTTGATTAATAAATACCAATGTACCAAAAGCTCGCTTTACGACCCTACCTACCTGTGACTCCACTTTAAGGAATTTTGTCTCTGCATTCCCAGATCCCTCTGTTCTACTGCACTCCTCACAGCCTTACCATTAACCCTGTATGTTCTACCTTGGTTTGTCTTTCCAAAGTGCAATACCTCACACTTCTATGCATTAAACTCCATCTGCCGTTTTTCAGATATTTTTCCAGCTGGCCCAAGTCCCTCTGCCAACTTTGAAAACCTTCCTCACTGTCCACTACTCCTCCAATCTTTGTATCATCGGCAAATTGGACAACATCGGTGTCGTGGAGAGGAGAGACTTGCAGCATGGGCAACTGCCGGTCTTCCATTCAACCATGCCCAGGCCTGCGCCCTGGATAGTGAAGACTTTCCAGGCACAGATCCATGGTCTCGAAAGACTAACAGATGCCTTAATAATATAGCTGGTAATTTGAAGCCCAAGCGCTATTTAACCACAGTGCCCTAGGGGAAGTCCTAGACCGGCACTAGTGGTAAATCTTGAAGGAGAGGGTGACTTCTGTGTACACGGATGGGTTTCACACACTGACAATGCAGAGGAGAACAAAGGAAACGAGCGACAGGGCAGATAGGAATTGGGAAAGAATTTGACATTTCTGAATTCACTAATTGATTTCTGGTTGCCCGGTTACGGGAAGAGTGTGGGGGTGCCTGGAATAGAGAGTATAATCTATAAGCAGATGGCCCAGACAGACTGTGTGTTTACCTGGTTCGGTGGAGTCTGTAGGGTGAACTGATACAGTTCTGTATCATTACGATATACACTGGTACACCGTATATCCGGTGTATTTCTCTGCAGCAGCGGAGTCTGGGGGTGTGGGGGGTCGGGGAGGAGACGCAGGTTTATATCATTATGAGAGGTACAGGGAGTTCTGACAGCCGGTGTATTTCGTTCGAGCGGTGACAAGGACTGGAGGGAGATGGACATTGCGTCGGCAGAAAGGATTCATGGCATAGCACAAAATTGTGGCCGAAGGCCCTGTACATTTATGTGATTTACGTGCACTGCTCTTCAGGAGGGGAGAGACGGATTTGAACTCAGAGAGTGGGAAGTGCAGGGTTGGATTAGATCAGGGAAGGTGACGAATAACAATGTCGAGGAACGATTTTTCGACAGACGACATGGGCAGTGAACGATCCACATGGAGAGACCGATCAGACTCAAGCATATGGCTAATCGGCGTTTTAACAGCGACTCTCATTATCACGGGTATCTGCTGGAGGATTCATGGTGAGTTCAACACCGTTCGTACCGACCAAACCACAGAGAATAAAAATGACCACTCTAACAGCGACACTCCCCTACATTACCCCGAAACACCCGGAACAGTGATAACAACACACCCCTCACTGCGGTACTGACGGGCCCCGTACCATGACCACCACACACCAATCACTGTGACCCCGACACGACCGCCATCAACACATCCCTCAACATGATGCGACAAAACCCTCAAACTGATACCGACACACTCCATACTGTAATAAAGACTCACAGTAACACCGACACGCCCTTCACCGTGGTGCCGACACGTCCCGCACTGTGACGTGGACACATCCTTCACTGTGACATAGTCACGTTCCTCATTTTGAATCGGACTCCTCCCTTATCGTGGCACCAACACTCACCCCACTGCATCGCTGACATAATGGTCGCCGTAAAAACAACACATCCCCCACCGTGACACCGACAAACCCCTCACAGCTCGCCTATTCACCCCCCATTGTGATAACAGCACACCACTCACTTTGACACGAGCCCAGCACTGTGACGACACGTTCCTCGCTGTGACAGAGACACGCCCCTCACCATCAGACCGACACAAACTCACCGTGACACTTACACGCTCCGCATCTTATTGAACATATGAAGATGTTACCAGGAAAGATGACGAGGGTAAAGCGGTGGGTGTTGTCTATATGGACATCAGTAAGGTCTTTGACAAGGTTCCACGCAGAAGGTTAGTTAGGAAGGTTCAATTGTTAGGCATTACTATCGAAGTAATAAAATGGATTCAGCAGTGGCTGGATGGGAGACGCCAGAGAGTGGTGGTGGATAACTGTGGGTCAGATTTGAGGACAGTGTCTAGTGGTGTGCCTCAGGGATCTGTACTGGATCCAAAGTTGTTTCTGTTATATATTCATGATATGCATCATGGGGTGGTAAATTGGATCAGTAAGTATGCAGCTGATACTAAGATAGGTGGAGATGTGGATAATGAAGTGGGTTTTCAAAGTTTGCAGAGAGATGTGGACCATTTAGCAGAGTGGGCTGAAAGATGGCAGATGGAGTTTAATGCAGATAAATGTGAGGTGCTACATTTTGGTAGGACTAATAAATAGGACATACATGGTAAATGGTAGGGCAGTGAAGAATGCAGTAGAACAGAGGGATCTAGGAATAATGGTGCAATGTTCCCTGACCGAGGATCTCATGTGGATAGGCTGGTGAAGAAAGCTTTTGGTGTCCTGGTCTTTATAAATCAGAACATTGAGGATAGAAGTTGGGTTGTAATGTTGAAATTGTATAAGGCATTGGTAAGGACAAATTTTCAGTATTGTGTAAAGTTATTTTCACCGAAAAATAGGAAAGATGTCAATAAAATTGAGAGAGTAGAGAGGAAACTTACTCGGATGTTGCCTGGGTTTCATCTCCTAAGTTACAGAGAAAGGTTGAACAAGTTGGGTCTTTATTCCTTGGAGCGTAGAAGGTTGAAGGGGGACTTGATAGAGGTGTTTAAAATTGTAAGTGGGATAGATAGAGATGACGTGGATAGGCTTTTTCCATTGAGAGTGGGGGAGATTCAAACAAGAGCACATGAGTTGAGAGTTAAAGGGCAAAAGTTTAGGGGTAACATGAGCGGGAATTTCTTTACTCAGAGAGTGGTAGCTGCGTGTAACAAGCATCCTGCAGAAGTGGTTGAAGCATGTTTGATGTTGTCATTTAAAGTTAAATTAGATCGATATATGGGCAGGAAAATAATGGAGGGTTATGGGCTAAGTGCAAGTCCGTGAGAGTAAGAGTTGGGGACGGACTTGAAGGGCAGAGATGGCCTGTTCCTGTGCTGTAATTGTTATATAGATATCTGATTAAAAACTCATGCGTACAAATTCGCCAGGAGGAGTGTGTTTGGGGAAATATTAAAATAAAAAAACAACAAAGAAGCTATTGAGTGAGCAATAAAGAAAGTGAAGCTAGATTATGAAAATGAACCAGCATAAAATATAAAAAAAACGAATAGTCGAAGGTTTATAACTTTATAAAGAGGAAAGGTTGGTAAAAGTGAATGTAGGTCCCGTGGAAGACGAGAAGGGGCATTGATATTTGATAGTGAGTAAATGCCAGATGCTCTGAATGACTATTTTGTGTCGGTCTTGTATGCCAAAGTGCGATGTTATGGATGCGATGGGAGGTGAGGACTTCGATACAATAGCTATCACTAAGGAGGTAGCGCTGAGGAAACTTGTGGGCCTAGAGATAGACCACTCCCCTCGTCCTGATCGAATGCACCCCAGGGTACTGAGAAGTATGGCAGAGGTTATGGCAGAATCGTTGGCAAAATTTTACCAAAATTCTCTGGAAGCTGGGCAGATCTCAACGGTTTGAAAGAAGGCAAATGTCAGGCCAGTGTTGAAAAAAAAAAAAAGATGTAGGCAAAAGGCATGTAACTATAGGCCACACATGGAAAAGTTGCTGGTGAACGCCGCAGGCCAGGCTCCATCTCTAGGAAGAAATAGAGTCGTCGTTTCGGGCCGAGATCCTTCGTCAGGCCGAAATAAAAGAAGAGCTAGTAAGAGATTTGAAAGTGGGAGGGGAAGGGGGAGATGAGATACGATAGGAGAAGACAGGCGAGGGAGGGATGGAGCCAAGAGCTGGACAGTTAATTGACAAAAGGGGAATGAGAGGCTTATAGGACAGGAGGACTACGTAGAAAGAAAAGGAGGAGTGCGGGAAAAGTCCAGAGTATGGACAAGGAGTGTAGGGAGAGGGACAGAGGGAGAAAACGGAGAGACAGAAAAATAATGGGTGTATATAAATAAATAACGGATGGAGTACGAGGTGGAGGTGGGGCATTAGCGGAAGTTTGAAAAGTCAGTATTCCTGCTATCGAGTTGGAGGCTACCCAAACGGAATATAATGTGTTATTCCTACAACCTGAGTGTAGCTTCATATTTACAGTAAAGGAGACCGTGGATAGATATATCAGAATGGGAATCGGACCTTGAACTAAAATATGTGGCCGCAGGGAGATCCTGCGTTCTCTGGCGGACAGAGTGTAGGTCTTCAGCGAACCGATCTCCCAATCTGCGTCGGGTCTCGCCAATGTATAGAAAACCGCATCGGGAGCACCGGACGCAGTATATCACCCCAGCCGACTCACAGGTGAAGTGTCCCCTCACCTGGAAGAGCTGATTGGTCTGCCATGTCCTTGCTCCCCGTAATCAATTCACCTGTTTCTGTCTGCAGGGGACCTACATTTGTCTTTACCCGTCTTTTCCTTTTTACATATCTATAAAAGCTTTTACAGTCCGTTTTTATGTTTCCTGCCAGTTTTCTCTCATAATCTTTTTCCCCTTCCTAATTAAGCCCTTTGTCCTCCTCTGCTGAACTCTGAATTTCTCCCAGTCCTCAGGTGAGCCACTTTCTCTGGCTAATTTGTATGCTTCTTCTTTGGAATTGATACTATCCCTAATTTCTCTTGTCAGCCACGGGTGCACTACCTTTCTTGATTTATTCTTTTGCCAAACTGGGATGAACATTTGTTGTAGTTCATCCATGCAACCTTTAAATGCTTGCCATTGCATATCCACCGTCAATCCTTTAAGTGTCATTTGCCAGTCTATCATAGCTAATTCACGTCTCATACCTTCAAAGTTACCCCTCTTTAAGTTCAGAATCTTTGTTTCTGAATTAACTATGTCACTCTCCATCTTAATGAAGAATTCCACCATATTATGGTCACTCTTATCCAAAGGGCCTCTCACGACAAGATTGCTAATTAACCCTTTCTTATTGCTCAAAACCCAGTCCAGAATAGCCTGATCTCTAGTTGGTTCCTCGACATGTTGGTTCAAAAAACCATCCCGCATACATTCCAAGAAAGTCTCTTCCTCAGCACCTTTACCAATTTGGTTCACCCAATCTGCATGTAGATTGAAGTCACCCATTATAACTGTTGTTCCTTTATTGCACATATTTCTATGTTCCTGTTTAATACCATCTCCGACCTCACTACTGCTGTTAGGTGGCCTGTACGCAACTCCCACCGCGTCTTCTGCCCCTTAGTGTTACGCAGCTCTACCCATATCGATTCCACATCTTCCCGGCTTATGTCCTTCCTTTCTATTCCGTTAGTCTCTTCTTTAACCAGCAACGCCACCCCACCACCCTTTCCTTCATGTCTATCCCTCCTGAATATTGAGTATCCCTGAACGTTGAGCTCCCATTCTTGGTCACCCTGGAGCCATGTCTCTGTGATCCCAACTATATCATAATCATTAATAACAATCTGCACTTTCAATTCATCCACCTTATTACGAATGCTCCTTGCATTGACACACAAAGCCTTCAGGCGCTCTTTTACAACTCTCTTAGCCCTTATACAATTATGTTGAAAAGTGGCCCTTTATAATGCTTGCCCTGGATTTGTCGGCCTGCCACTTTTACTCTTTTCCTTAGTACTTTTTGCTTCTACCCTCATTTTACACCCCCCCCCCCCCCGTCTCTCTGCACTGGTTCCCATCCCCCTGTTGTGAACTAACCTCCTCAGACCTAGCCTCTTTAATTTGTTTCCCACCCCGTAACCATTCTAGTTTAAAGTCACCTCAGTAGCCCTCGCTAATCTCCCTGCCAGGATATTGGTCGCCCTAGGATTCAAGTGTAACATGCTTCGCTTACAAGGATCAGTGCCAGGAGGGAGATCGGTGGGGAGGGATGGGGTGGAGGAATGGACAAGGGAGTCTCGTAGGGAGCGATCCCTGCGGAAAACAGAGAGACGGGAGGAGGGAAAGTTGTGCTTAGTGGTGGGATACCGTTGGAGGTGCCGGAAGTTAAGGACATCTCCTTCTTCCTGGAATGTAAAGCCTCATCCTGAGAGCAGATGCGGCGAAGTCCGAGGAATGTGTGCATTATATACACGCAGTCTTTCTCTCTCTCTCCTTTTTCTCCCTCTGTCTCTCTCACTATACCCCTTACCTATCCTCCGGGTTTTCACACCCATCCCACTTTCCTTTCTCCCTAAGTCTCCTGTTCCAAGATCTTCTCATATTCCTTTAGCCAATCAACTCTCCAGCTCTTGGCTCCATCCCTCCCCCTCCTGTCTTCTCCTAACGTTTCGGCTATGCCCCTCCCCCTCCCATTTTCAAATCTCTTACTAGCTCTTCTTTCAGGTTGTGCTGACGAAGGGTTTCGGCCCGAAACGTCGACTGTACCTCTTCCTAGAGATGCTGCCTGGCCTGCTGCTTTCACCAGCAACTTATATATGTGTTGCTTGAAATTCCAGCATCTGCAGATATCCTCGTGTTTGCGTAACTCTTGGCCAGTTAGTTTTACATCTGGTCTTGGGAAAATGCTTGAGTTATCATTAAATAAGAAATAGGGAGGCATGTGGAAGGAAATGGATCCATCAAGCAGGCGCACCATCGATTCAGCAAAGGCAGATCCTTTTCGACTACCTCTGTGAGGATATAACTATTTATATGAATAAAAAATTGCAAATGAAATATTGACTTTCGTTGTTGGAGGGATTGAATTCAGGAGCAGGGATTTAAGCTGCAACTTCACAGGGTACTGTGCACCTGTGCAACTGCACATCGTGAGTACGATGTGCAGTTCTGGTCTCCTCACGTGAGGAACGGTATACCGGCCTTGGAGGCGCTGCAGAAGAGGTTCATCAGGTTAATTCCATAAAATAGGGTGGATAGACAAGGAGGAAAGATTGAATCGTCTGGCACTGTTTTCGCAAGGATTAAGAGGACATCTTATGATACATATAAATTTTTTAAAGGGATAGATACGTCAGACACCGATTACCCCTCACCGTTCCGCATCGTGACAGCGACATGCACCACACTGTGACCCGAGAAGCCCCTCAGCGCAGCACCGACAGGACCCTTAATGTGACCCCGAAACATTGTTCTCCATGATACCGACAAGTCCCTCAGCGTGACTCCAACAGGACACTCAACGTGATACTGACATACCGCTCACCGTGTTTCCGTTAAGCCCCACAGTGTGACAACTACACGTCCCTTAGCGTGACACCGACACAGCCTAACCATCATTCTCAGTATCACAGATTCGTCACTCTTTGATCACCTTCGACCGAGAGCACCAGAAACATTGTGAACAATACCAGGAGATGAACAGTACCCAGCGCCAGTGTGGACTGCAGGTAAATGAATTGAACTCAACCCTTGAATACAATATAACTGAGAATTCCCGTCTGGTTGTCTCCCGAAGCACCTGTCTCAGGAATATTTCTGTCCTCAGTTGAAACCTCTCCATCCTCGAAAGCGAATTTTTCGTAAACGAAAATACAAACTCCGCCCTGAACTCCAAACTGACACTAACTGATCTCCATCAACAGATCTCAGACCTCGAAATGAAGTACCATACTCTCAGCGAAGTCAAGGCTCAAATCTGTCAACTGCTGTTCAGCAGAAAAAGTGAGTTAACACACCAACCCGCACACGTTCTCCCGCTACTCATCGCTGAGCAGAGTGAGAGGAAGCTATATTCTGAGTCTGATCCCGGAAGTGTGTGGTGGGATGGGGCGGCGAGCCCGACCCCTAGTGTCTGAGCTCGGTAGTGCGTGATAGGATGGTACGCCGGGTGCTTCACTCTGTAAACACAAAATACTCTTCAGATGATGGGAGCAAAGCAACACACGCAGCACGCTGCAGGAACTCAGTAGGTCGGGCACCATCCGTGAAAAGGAGCAGTCAATGTTTCGGGCCGAGACTCTTCGTCAGGACTGAAGAGGGAGGGGACAGGGGCCCTATGAGAAGATGTGGGGAGAGGGTGGAAAGGAGAAGGCGGGTAGAAGCCAGGTGAAAAACCAGTACTGGGAAAGATCAAGGGGTGGGGGAGGGGAAGAAGGGACGGGATAGGCAGGAAAGGTGTAGAAAGAGTAGGTAAAAGCACAAAGGGTAGTAGAAAGAGGCAGAATCATGAGGGAGGTGACAGACAGCTGGAGGAGGGGGCAGAAGGAAAATGGGATGGGGGAAGGGAGGGGATGGGAATTACCGGAAGTTAGAGAATTCAGGCCAAGGGTCTGGAGACTACCCAGACGGTATACGAGGTGTTGCTCCTCCAACCTGAGTTTAGTCTGATCATGACAGTAGAGGAGGCCATGTCTGGACATATCGGAATGGGAGTCGGAAGCAGAATTGAAGTGAGTGGCAACCGCGAAATCCTGTCTTTTGTGGCAGACGGAGTGGAGGTGCTCGACGAAGCGGTCCCCCAATCTGTGTCGGCTTTCACCGATGTAGAGGAGGCCGCATCGGGAGCACCGAATGCAAAAAATAGCCCGAAAAAACTCACAAGTGAGGTGTTGCCTCACCTGGCAGGACTGTTTGGGGCCCGGAGAAATGGTGAAAGAGGAGATGTAGGGACAGGTGTAACACCTACGGTTACCAGGGAAGGTGCCGGGTGGGAGATACGTGGGGAGGGACGTGTACACTAGGGAGTCGCGGAGTGAACGATCCCTGCGGAAAGGGGAGATGGCTATAGAGGGAAAGATGTGCTTCGTGGTGGAATCCTGTTGAAGGTGGCTGAAGTTACGAAGGATAATGTGCTGGATCCGGAGGCTGGTGGGGTGGTAGGTGAGGTCAAAGGGATCTCTGTCCCTGTTGTGGTGGCGGGAGGATGGGGTGAGGGCTGAAGTGCGGGAAATGGAGGAGATGCGTGTGAGGGCATCATTGATGACGGTAGAAGGGTCTGATCCCGTGTGGTGTTGGATGGGACGGAATGGAGGGAGATTCACTCTATCTCTCACCCCGATGTGCGTGATGGGACGGTAGGGAATGATATTCACTGCTACTTATTCCTAATTTCCAGAGCATACGTGTTCCGAGGAGTGGATCCAAAATAAAGACCGATGTTATTACGTATCCATGTTTGATACATCTTACAACACAGCGGTGCAGGAATGTTCAAACCGCAATGCAAGTCTGCTTGAAATCAAATCAAGGGATGAAGCGGTATGTGCCACAGCACAAGAAGTTCCCACAAGAATCATCACCCACTCCCGGGGTCAGACACAGAATGACACCCACAATATACTCCCAGCACACAGTGCCGGGTGAGGCACAGAGTGACACCCATACCACACTCCCAAGACACATACTCGGAGTCAGACACAGAGTGCAGCTCCATCCACAACGTACCATCACACACCTCCGGGTTCAGGCACAGAGTGAATCTCCCTGCATTCCGTCCCATCACACACTCCGGGGTCACACACAGAGTGAATCTCCCTCCACACCGTCCCATCACACACTCCGGGGTCAGGCACAGAGTGAATCTCCCTCCACACCGTCCCATCACACACCTCCGGGTTCAGACGCAGAGTGAATCTCCCTGCATTCCGTCCCATCACACACTCCGGGGTCACACACAGAGTGAATCTCCCTCCACACCGTCCCATCACACACTCCGGGGTCAGGCACAGAGTGAATCTCCCTCCACACCGTCCCATCACACAATCCCGGGGTGAGACACAGAGTGAATCCCCCTCCACACCGTCCCATCACACACACCCGGGGTCAGACACAGAGTGAACCTCCCTCCGCACCGTCCCATCACAGATTCCTGGTGTAGTCAACCGAGAGAAGCTCTCTAAATAGTTTTCGTTTCTTGGAATTAATCAGATAAATTTAATTTCCCAGAGTTTTCTATCCCAGAAACTTGTGTACCGATACCGTGCATACTGGATTGGAAAATGCGAAGACGGGTGAGATTTGGACTGGTCTGTGGGGTGAGAGTTGGGCATTGAAATAGTCCTGACGGTGGGAAAAGGGATTCGTTTACGATTAGACAGTATGAGGTTGTCGGGAAAGTTTGGGACAATGGGAACATTTTGAACCCGACATGTGTCTGCCGGGGGAGGACGGAGCATTGTGAATATTTCGGAAACCTCCAGGGGGCAGTGGGGAGAGCTCAGAACACAGGGATTACGTCATTTGGGTACTGACGATTGTCGGTGAGGAGGGCGCGGTGGAGTGGGATCATTTTGGAGATAGTCACCGGGCTGTGAGGAGGGGGAGCAACAGCAGGATTAGTTTGGTGAATGTCAGAGATCTGAAGGCCGAGAGTAGGACAACTGGAACTGTTTGGAGACCGATACAGGCGGTGGACACACAGTGGGTTAATGGGATTAGTTTGCGAACTGACGCACGGATGTGGGAGGGAGTGTAAGTCTCCAGACTTACACCAGTGGTGTAAGTCTGGAGACGGACCCGAGGCTATGAGGAGAGTGCGGTGCAGTGGGATATGTTAGCAGACTGGCGCGAAGCTCTGGGTAGAGGGAAGAGCAACGGGATTAATCTGGGACCGACTAGGGCTGAGGGAAGTTTGTGGACAAGTGGGATTCATCTCGGGACAGAGATAAGTCTGTGCGGAGACGGTGGGACAGTGGGGTTTGCTCGGGGAGTTAAACAGATCTGAGGGGAGAGGGTGGGCCTGTTTGATTCGTATGGGGAGTGACAGGGGACTGTGGTGAAAAAGTGGTTCGGTGAGTTAGTTTGGAGAGACACGGGGCTGTGGGGCGACATTGGATCAGTACGATTAATTTAGGGACAGCCACAGTATTCTGGGGAGACATTGGGACCGTGGTATCTGTCTGGGTACTGGCGTGACAGTGGATGAGTGGGATGAGTTTGCGGACTGACTCAGGCTGTTAGGAGAGAGCGATTTCATGGGTTAGCTTGTGGACGATCTCGGTTCGGGTTCTCTGCTGGAGCTGTTTTGTCTCTGTTTAAATTGTTTATCCCTGTTGGACAGGAATGTGGGCCCGAGTCTCCTGTACAGCGTGTTCTCTAGATCTTCCGTCTGTTTAGATTGCAACTCGCATCTAGGGAACGACCGTTGCAATCGTGATTGGCGTTTCATCTGCGAGAAGTCGGCACCTTTGTTCCCGGGTGTTCCTGAAAAGATTAAGGATCTCTGTCGACAGCCACTGGAGGAGACGTGAATCAAGTCATTTACCCCAATTTCTCCTCCTTGTTTGCCCTTCACTCTCACTCCCCGATCCTTTCAAATTCCCTCCTCACATTCTCTGCCCCTTCCCTCCTAGTCTCACACCTCCTCTTGTCGCCATCATATTCTCCCTGCGAAACATCGTCAAACCTCTCTCGCCATCTATCCCCACATTTCTCACTATTCCCCCAGTTCCGTTCTTCCCCGCTCCCTCCACCTTTCTCTCTACCCCCTCACCTCCCCTCATTTCCTCGAGCTTTCTCCGCCCGCTCTTTCTCTGCTCCCTCTGCACACCTCTTTCACTTCTTTCACGCCCCCCCCCCACGGCACTCTCTCTCTCCCCCCTCCCTGTTCTCTCTAAACAATCTGTCTCCCTTATCCCTCTCTCTTTCGCCTTTCCACCCACTCTGAGCTCAATCCTGTGCCGTCCGGTGCTCGATAACCCAACCCTGGGTAAGACGCTATGCCTATTCCCTTTTTCTGTGCCCCTCTGGTGTTTATGGAACTGTGTAAGTTTACAACTACGCTCCAGGGAATAATGTCCCAACCTACCCTTCCTCTCTCCATAACTCAGTCCTCCGAGTTTAGTAATATCCCCGTAGAACTCCCTGTACATTCTATCCAGTTCAATGGCATTTTCCCCTAAAACTGTGTGCGGCCACACCGACTGCAATGTGAGCTCCTCACTCCTGTACGCCGGTGCCCTCAGTGGTGAAGACCAGCGGGCCAAGTGCCCTGCCCACTGGTATCGGATGTTTCCTACCGGAATGGCAATTTCATGTATTATCTGTATGAAGGGGTCCTGATTTACCCCTATGTACTGTGCTTTTAAAAAAGACAGACAGAGAGAGAGAGGTGTCCAGCACAAAAACCTTGTTAAAAAGACAGAATTATTTAACACCGACATTTGTTTTCAAGAGAGAGAGAGAGTCGAGGACTGCTCACAGCATGGTTACATCTGTACAAGGGCACTGCTTTCAGCTTCTGCATTCTTACAGATAGAGAAGGAAGGAACTGTTTGGGTAACAGTTGGGATTCAACACGGGGTAATAAATAAAAAGGTCAGGCAGTAGACCTCAGACATGTTTTTGGGAACTGAGTGAGGTTTATTGTTTTGGAGGATCGATCAGGCGAATAGATCAATGACTCTCGCAGTGTGAAAAGGGAGAGACTGGTGGGGAGGTGTTTATGTATCCAAACATCGCCTGGGTTGGTAATTCCACCACAGAAGAACGGTACCCTTTGTTTTGTTCACAGTTGGTGATCTAAAGATCACTGGAAGATGGACGGCGTCAGCTCACCTGCAGACTCAAATCTCTCCCCGTCTCTCTGTCCATCAATAAATATTCATTGATAACCTGTCTGATTTCTCTGCATTTTTATTACTCTATTGCGTAGTTACTAATAAATACCATCAGTTAATAGCAACACTGGGCTCCAAAGTGCTTTCAATTTCTGCTGCTTCTTTTACCCGTCACGCATCATATAGCGGGCAGCGGAGATTGCGGGCGGCGGAGTGAGCCGGGAGCAGGGTGAAGATTTAAGGGCTTCGCCTCAACGGGCTTAGGCGGAAACGGGCGAGGAGAGGAAGGTTTGGGATTCATTTTCTGTTGTTATTTGAGGAGAGGGGCAGTATGAGTGTGAGGGCAGTTTGCTGTTCTCGGTGTCGGATGTGGGAGGCCCTGGAGTCTCCAAGCCTCCCGGACGTCTACATCTGCGCCAAGTGCATCGAGATGCAGCTCCTAAGGGACCGCGTTACGGAACTGGAGCTGCAACTCGATGACCTTCGTCTGGTCAGGGAGAGTGAGGAGTTGATAGAGAGGAGTTATAGGCAAGAGGTCACACCGGGTCCACGGGAGGCAGACAAGTGGTTCATGGTTAGGAGGGGGAAGGGGAAGAGTCAGATAATAGAGAGTACTCCGGTGGCTGTGCCCCTTAACAATAGGTACTCCTGTTTGAGTACTGTTGGGGGGGACAGCTTACCCGGGGAAAGCGACAGTGGCCGTGCCTCCGGCACAGAGTCTGGCCCTGTAGCTCAGAAGGGTAGGGCAAGGAAGAGGAGGGCAGTTGTGATAGGGGACTCGATAGTAAGGAGGTCAGATAGGCGATTCTGTGGACGCAGTCCAGAGACCCGGATCGTAGTTTGCCTCCCTGGTGCCAGTGTCCGGGGTATTTCTGATCGTGTTCAAGATATCCTGAAGTGGGAGGGTGAGGAGCCAGAGGTCGTGGTACATATAGGTATCAATGACATAGGTAGGAAAAGGGATGAGGTCCTGAAAGGAGAATATAGGGAGCTAGAAAGGGAGTTGAGAAAAAGGACCTCAAAGGTAGTCATCTCGGGATTAGAAACGTGTGCAATAAAGTTATAATGGGTGACTTCAATCTACATGTAGTTTGGGTGAACCAAATTGGTAAAGGTGCTGAGGAAGAGGATTTCTTGGAATGTATGCGGGATGGTTTCTTGAACCAACATGTCGAGGAACCAACTAGAGAGCAGGCTATTCTGGACTGGGTTTTGAGCAATGAGGAAGGGTTAATTAGCAATCTTGTCGTGAGAGGCCCCTTGGTTAAGAGTGACCATAATGTGGTGGAATTCTTCAATAAGATGGAGAGTGACATAGTTAATTCAGAAACAAAGGTTTTGAACTTAAAGAGGGGTGACTTTGAAGGTATGAGACGTGAATTAGCTAAGATAGACTGGCAGATGACACTTAAAGGATTGACGGTGGATGTGCAATGGCAAGCATTTAAAGTTTGCATGGATGAACTACAACAATTGTTCATCCCAGTTTGGCAAAAGAATAAATCAAGGAAGGTAGTGCACCCGTGGCTGACAAGAGAAATTAGGGATAGTATCAATTCCAAAGAAGAAGCATACAAATTAGCCAGAAATAGTGGCTCACCTGAGGCCTGGGAGAAATTCAGAGTTCAGCAGAGGAGGACAAAAGGCTTAATTAGGAAGGGGAAAAAAGATTATGAGAGAAAACTGGCAGGGAACATAAAAACTGACTGTAAAAGCTTTTATAGATATGTAAAAATGAAAAGACTGTTAAAGACAAATGTAGGTCCCCTACAGACAGAAACAGGTGAATTGATTATGAGGAGCAAGGACATGGTAGACCAATTGAATAATTATTTTGGTTCTGCCTTCACTAAGGAGGACATAAATAATCTTCCAGAAATAGTAGGGGACAGAGGGTCCAGTGAAATGGAGGAACTGAGCGAAATACATGTTAGTAGGGAAGTGGTGTTAGGTAAATTGAAGGGATTGAAGGCAGATAAATCCCCAGGGCCAGATGGTCTGCATCCGAGAGTGCTTAAGGAAGTAGCCCAAGAAATAGTGGATGCATTAGTGATAATTTTTCAAAACTCGTTAGATTCTGGACTAGTGCCTGAGAATTGGAGGGTGGCTAATGGTACTCCACTTTTTAAAAAGGAAGGAGAAAGAAACCGGGGAATTATAGACCGGTTAGCCTAACGTCGGTGGTGGGGAAATTGCTGGAGTCAGTTATCAAAGGTGTGATAACAGCACGTTTGGAAAGCGGTGAAATCATCGGACAAAGTCAGCATGGATTTGTGAAAGAAAAATCATGTCTGACGAATCTCATTGAATTTTCTGAGGATGTAACTAGTAGAGTGGATAGGGGAGAACCAGTGGATGTGGTATATTTGGATTTTCAAAAGGCTTTTAACAAGGTCCCACACAGGAGATAAGTGTGCAAACTTAAAGCACACGGTATTGGGGGCAAGGTATTGATGTGGATGGAGAATTGGTTAGCAGACAGGAAGCAAAGAGTGGGAATAAACGGGACCTTTTCAGAATGGCAGGCGGTGACTAGTGGGGTACCGGAAGGCTCAGTGCTGGGACCCCAGTTGTCTACAACATATATTAATGACTTGGATGAGGGAATGAAATGCAGCATCTCCAAGTTTGCGGATGACACGAAGCTGGGTGGCAGTGTTAGCTGTGAGGAGGATGCTAAGAGGATGCAGAGAAATTTGGATAGGTTGGGTGAGTGGACAAATTCATGGCAGATGCAATTTAATGTGGATAAATGTGAAGTTACCCACTTTGGTGGCAAAAATAGGAAAACAGATTATTATCTGAAATGTGGCCGATTAGGAAAAGGGGAGGTGCAACGAGACCTGGGTGTCATTATACACCAGTCATTGAAAGTGGGCATGCAGGTACAGCAGGCGGTGAAAAAGGCGAATGGTATGCTGGCATTTATAGCGAGAGGATTCGAGTACAGGAGCAGGGAGGTACTACTGCAGTTGTACAAGGCCTTGGTGAGACCACACCTGGAATATTGTGTGCAGTTTTGGTCCCGTAATCTGAGGGAAGACATCCTTGCCATAGAGGGAGTACAAAGAAGGTTCACCAGATTGATTCCTGGGATGGCAGGACTTTCATATGAAGAAAGACTGGATGAACTGGGCTTGTACTCGTTGGAATTTAGAAGATTGAGGGGGATCTGTTTGAAACGTATAAAATCCTAAAGGGATTGGACAGGCTAGATGCAGGAAGATTGTTCCCGATGTTGGGGAAGTCCAGAACAAGGGGTCACAGTTTGAGGATAAAGGGAAAGCCTTTTAGGACCGAGATTAGGAAAAACTTCTTCACACAGAGAGTGGTGAATCTGTGGAATTCTCTGCCACAGGAAACAGTTGAGGCCAGTTCATTGGCTATATTTAAGAGGGAGTTAGATATGGCCCTTGTGGTTACGGGGATCAGGAGGTATGGAGGGAAGGCTGGGGCGGGGTTCTGAGTTGGATGATCAGCCATGATCATAATAAATGGCGGTGCAGGCTCGAGGGGCCGAATGGCCTACTCCTGCACCTATTTTCTATGTTTCTATTTTTCTATGAAATACCGACATATCGGATTTCAGCTTCTCATGAATTCAATCATGTTATGATCACTGTCTCCTACCGGTTCCTTCACCTTAATCTCTCTGCACAATACCCAACCAGTACAGCCGATCCCCTAGTGGGCTCAACAACAAGCTGTTCTAAAAATCCATCTCGCAGTCATTCTACAAATTCTCTCTCTTGAGATCCAGTACGGACCTAATTTTTCTATCCACTCGCATGTTAAATTGCCCACAATTATCATAACACTGCCCTTCTGACAAGCCTTTCCTATTTCCTGTTGCATTTTGTAATCCACATTACTGCAGCTGTTTGGAGGCCTGCATATAACTGCCATCAGTGTCCTTTTACCCCTGCGATGTCGTAGCTCTACCCATATGATTCTGCACCCTCCGATCCTAGGTGACCTCTTTCTAATGATTTAATATCATTTCTTACCAATAAAGCCACGCCACCCACTCTGCCTACATGCATATCCTTCTGATACACCGTGTATCATTGGACGTCAGCTACCAGAGACGTGCATCCTTTAGCCACGTCTCAGTGATGACCACAATATTATACCTGCCAATCTGTAACTGTACCAAAAGATCATCCACCTTATTCCTTATGCTGAGTGCATTTAAGTATAACACCTAAGACCAGTACTCGGTACCTTTGCTTTGATTGCACCGCAACTTTATTGCACCGCAATTTATCCCAATGGCTGCAAATTTGCCCAAACGCCTGTCTGTCTTTCCTGACATCTTCACTGCTCACTATCTTCGATATAGTTCTGTTTCCCCCTCCTCTGCTCTATCATTCCGGTTCCCATCCCCCTGTCAAATTAGTTTAAACCTTCCCTAACAGCTCTGTTAAAGTTTCCCACCAGGATATTGGTCCCCTTCGGGTTCAGGTGTAACCCGTCCATTTTGAACAGGTCAGACTTCCCCCAGAAGAGATCCCAATGATCCACGAATCTGAAGCCCTGCCCCCTGCACCAGTCTCTCAGCCACGCATTCATCTGACTGATCCAACTATTCTTGCCCTCGCTAGCACGTGGCACATGTAGCAATCCCGAGTTTACTACCCTGGTAGTCCTGCTTCTCAGCTTCCTTCCTAACTCCTGAAAATCTCTCTTCAGGACCTCCTCCATCTTCCTATCGATGTCACTGGTACCAACGTGTACCAAGAGAGCTGGCTGCTCGCCCTCTCCCTTCAGAATTTTCTGGACCCGATCCGAGACATCCCGTACTCTGGCACCTGGGAGGCAACAAAGCATTCCCCATAGTGTTGTTAGCTGCCACCTTCCCTTTAAGGGTCAGACTGCCAATTTTTGCCTGTCAACATTGATGCATGGAATGTCTGTGCATGAAGGTCTCGAGCCGAGCACTCAATGCTCAACCGTAGGAGACCCAGTTCGAGTACTACTGTTTGTGATTTTGTCTCTGGATTTCTTCACTGTCCTCTTGTTTATTTCAAGTCTAAGTCGGAGTGTATTCTGGACCTTACTCGGCAATTGCCTTCACCATCATTCATATCTCTCTCGTTACAAAAGGGATTACTGCGTTAGGAGTGTGAGGAGATGAGGGCTCTCATTGAAGCTTCGTATTTTTCTCGGGATGTACGGTGGACAGCATTTTGACTTGATGCATGGCCGTCTGGTGTGGAGGCTGCAACGCAGAGGGTCGCCACGGACTACAGAATGTTCTAGACTGAATCAACTCCATCACGGGTACAACCCTCCCATCCATCGATGACATGTTCAAGACGGAATGCCTCGGGAAGACAGCATACATTTGAAAGGACTCTCACCAGCTGGGAAATGTCCTGTGCTCATCCGTACCATCAGGATACCGGAGCCGGAAAACTCAACAATTTACAAGCAGTGGCTTCCTCTCCGACATGAGTTTGCGAACCGTAAACACAAAATAAAACAATAAACACAAAACTCATAATAAAAATGCCATCCCCTTCCGCAATTCCTCCGTCTCCGCCGCATCTGCTCTCAGGATGAGGATTTTCATTCCAGGACGAGGGAGATGTCCTCCCTTTTTAAAGAAAGGAGATTCCCTTCCTCCACTGTCAACTCTGCTCTCAAACGCATCTCTCCCATTTTATGCACATCTGCTCTCACTCCATCTTCCCGCCACCACACTAGGAATAGGGTTCCCCCTTGTCCTCACCTACCACCCCACCAGCCTCCGGGTCCAACATATTATTATCCGTAACTTCCGCCACCTCCAACGGGATCCCATCACTAAGCACATCTTTCCTTCCCCCCTTCTCTCCGCTTTCCGCAGGGATCGCTCCCTACGCGACTCCCTTGTCCATTCGTCCCCCCCCCCATCCCTCCCCACTGATCTCCCTCCTGGCACTTATCCGTGTAAGCGGAACAAATACTACACATGCCCTTACACTTCCTCCCTCACCACTATTCAGGGCCCCAGGCAGTCCTTCCAGGTGAGGCAACACTTCACCTGTGAGTCGGCTGGGGTGACATGCTGCGTCCGGTGTTCCCGATGTGGCCTTTTATATATTGGCGAGACCCGACGCAGACTGGGAGACCGCTTTGCTGAACACCTACGCTCTGTCCGCCAGAGAAAGCAGGATCTCCCAGTGACCACACATTTTAATTCAACATCCCATTCCCATTCTGATATGTCTGTCCACGGCCTCCTCTACTGTAAAGATGAAGGTACACTCAGGTTGGAGGAACAACACTTTATATTCAGTCTTGGTTGCCTCCAACCTTATGCCATGAACACTGACTTCTCAAACTTCCGCTAATGACCCTCCCCGCCCCCTCATACCCCATCCGTTACTTATTTATATACACACATTCTTTCTCTCACTCTCTCCTTTTCCTTCCTCTGTCCTTCTGAATATACCCCTTATTCATCCTCTGGGTTTACGCCCCTTCCTCCTTTTACGTCTCACTGGTCCTCCTGTACAATGATCCTCTCATATCCCTTTTGCCAATTAACTGTCCAGTTCTTGGCTCCATCCCTCCCCATCCTGTCTTCCGCTATCATATTGGATCTACCCCAACACTTCCACTTACAAATCTCTTACTAGCTCTTCCTTCAGTTAGTCCTGACGAAGGGTCTCGGCCGAAACGTCGACTGCATCTCTTCCTGGAGATGCTACCTGGCCTGCTGCGTTCACCAGCAACTTTGATGTGTGTTGCTTGAATTCCCACACCCCGTACCGCCTGGTTTTACATCCTCCCCAAGATCCACAAGCCTGGCTGTCTCGGTAGACCCATAGTTTCTACCTGCTCCTATCCCACCGAACTTGTATCTGCCTACCTGGATTCCATTTTATCACCCATAGTTCAGTCCCTCCCCACCTACATCCAGGATACATCCCACGCCCTCCACCTCTTCAATAACTTCCAGTTCCCCGGTTCCAACCGCTTCATTTTCCCAATGGATGTCCAATCCCTGTACCCCTGCATTCCCCATCAAGAAGGCGTCAAATCCCTCCGCTACATTCTAGATAATATACCTCACCAGTTCCCCAACACCACTACCCTCCTCGGGTTGGCAGAACTGGTTCTTACACTTAATAACTTCTCTTTTGGCCCTTCCCACTTTCTTCAGACTAACGGTGTAGCTATGGGAACTCGCATGGGCCCCAGCTATGCCTGCCTCTTCGTTGGTTATGTTGAACATCCTGTGCTCCAAACCTATTCTGGTACTGCTCCCCAACTTTTCCTTCCGGACATTGACGACTACATTGGTGCTGCTTCCTGCGCCCATGCTGAGCTCGTCAATTTCATCGACTTTACTTCTAACTTCCACCCAGCCTGCAAATTCACTTGGTTTATCGCGGAAACTTCTCTCCCCTTTCTCGATCTCTCGACCTCCATCTCTGGAGACAGACTGTCCACTGATATCTTCTACAAGCCCACTGACTCTCATAACTACCTCAATCGTACCTCTTCCCACCCCGCCACGTGAAAAATGCAATTCCCTGTTCCCTGTTCCTCCGTCTCGCCGCATCTGCTCCGAGGATGAGATTTTCACTTCTAGGACATCTCAAATGTCCTCTTTGTTTAAGGATCGTGGTTTCCCTTCTGCTGTCATCAATGATGCCCTCACTCACATCTCCTCCATTTCCCGCACTTCAGCCCTCATCCCATTCTCCCGCCACCACGGAAGGGACAGAGTTGCCCTTCTACTCAGCTACGACCCCAGCAGCCTCCGGATCCAGCACATTATCCTCCACAACTTCCGCCACCTTCAACAGGACCCCACCACTAAGCACATGTTGCCCTCTCCACCCTCTCAGCTTTCCACAGGGATCGGTCCCTCCGCGACTCCCTGGTCCACATGTCCCTCCCCACGGATCTCCCACCCGGCACTTATCTCTGTAAGCGCAAGTGCTACACCCGTCCCTACACCTCCTCTCTTGCCACCATTCAGAGCCCCAAACAGTCCTCCCAAGTGAGGCAACACTTCACTTGTGAGTCTGTTGGGGTCATCTATTGCATCCGGTACTCCAGTGTGGCATCCTCTACATCGGTGAAACCCGGCGCAGATTGGGGGACCGCTTCGTCGAGCACCTCCGGACCGTCCGCCAAAACAGATAGGATCTCCCAGTAGCCTCCCACTTCAATTCTCCTTCACACTCCCATTCAGATATGTCCATACATGGCCTCCTCTACTGCCATGATGAGGCTAAACTCAGGTTGGAGGTGCAACACCTCATATACAGTTTAGGTAGTTTCCAGCCCCTTGGTATGAACATACAATTCTCCAACTTCCGGTAATTCCCTCCCCCTCCCTTCCCCTAGGCCTATGTCACTCTGCCCCCTCCCTCAGCTGCCTATCACCTCCCCCATGGTTCCGCCTCCTTCTACTACCCATTGTGTTTTCCCCTATTCCTTCTTCACCTTTTCGGCCTATCACCTCCCTGCCTCCCTTCCCTCAACTCTTTATCTTTCCCCTTACTGGTTTTTCATCTGGACCCTACCAGCCTTCTCCTTCCCACCCTCCCCCACCTTCTCTATAGGGCATCTGCCCCTTCACTTTCGGGCCCGAAACGTCGACCGATCTTTTCCACGGATGCTGCCCGACCTGCTGCATTTCTCCAGGGTGTTGTCAGTATCAGTTTGCGAACGTTCCCATGGTGCTCACCTATTTTTCAGTATTTATTAATTTTCCTTATTTACGTTAATTTTACATCTTTGCACCGCACTGAGGTCACGTTGTAGTTGTACAAAACGTCGGCGAGGAGTACGGTGTTCAGTTCTGGTCGCGCTGCTGTAGGAAAGATGCCACTGAGCTGGAAAGAGTACAGAGGGAGATTCACGAAGATGTTACCGGGACTCGAGGGTCTGAGTTATGGAGAGAAGGCAAGAAGGATGGAACTTTGTTACTTGGAGCGTTGGTATGAAGCCAGGAGAGGCACAGTTTGGGTGAACGTGAATATTCTTCCCCCCCCCCCCACCCCGCCCCACCGCCGTTGTGAACTGAGGGCCAGTGCGCACAGAATTGAGGCCAGAGTGGGTGGAGGGAAAAGAGAGAGGAGAGGCAGAGAATGGGGTCCGAGGGGGAGAGAAAGGAGGAGAAGCGGAATGAGTTGGGGATAAGAAGAGCGGAGAGAGAAGAGGGTGGAAAGGGGGAATAAATGGGGGGAGCGGGGCCGGGAAGTGAGACGAGTGCTCCAGATGGGGAGAGGGAGAGTATTTGGGGAGAATGTGGATGCGAGAAGAAGAGGAGAATGGGGTAGAAGGGAGGGGAAGAGAGGGTGGGAGGGGATTGAAGGGATGGGAGAGTGAGAGTGGGGTAGATTGAATGGGGAGAAGTTGGGTGTAGTCACTTGATTGAAGTCGTCCCGTCAGGCTGTTGACAAAGATCCTGGATCTCTTCAGGAATATCCGGGTATAAATATGCAGACTTCTCGCAGATGAATTCATATTTACTTTTGCAATTGTAAATCCATCCGTACGAGTCGCACTTACTGCAGGTGGGCGATCCCTGGGACATCTCGTAGAGAAGATAAGAGGCCACATTCCTATCAAAGAGGATTAGACAATTTCAACAGAGACCCAGCAGACCCAGCAGACAACCGGAGAACGTGGCCAAGCTCATCCCTCTAACCTGCGCTCTCCCCACAGCCCCTTGTCAGACTCTGAACTAATCCCATGATACCGCGCTCTCCGTACAGAGCCAGGTCCAACGCCGTACGAATCCCACTACAGTGCTGTCCCATGCAATCCTGAGTCAGTTCCTAAATTAATCCCACTGCACCAGCCTCTCCCGACAAGCCAGTATCAGTCAACAAACTAATCTCAATTTCAAACGCTCTCCCCACATCCTCGTGTCACTCGCACACCACCGACCTGCAAGAGTCCAAACCTCACCCGTCTCTGCATTTTCCAATCCAGTAAGATCTGTCTGCATAGCCGATAGAGCTGGAAACAAAATCCTGTGAAATTAAATTCCTTCGATTAATGTGCATGTAACGCGCTGGGAAATGTTCCACTACTAATGTAATGGTTTCTCTGCAGCAGTAGTGTGTTTGGGTTATGACCAGAGATAACGGGGGCCTTGGGAATGTGCGGCGTCCCATGATGGGAGGAGGTTTCTTTCTTGTGTGTCCGACAGCGAGGGTTCCTCGGGCTTTATTTCAAGAAAAGATACAGATAGGAAATGCCACAACGGGAAAGTCGTAGACTGCAGGCCTGAGCGGACTTGGAATGGTGTCGGGAGTCGACGACACCCCGGGGGAAATCGATAGAGAACGAACGGACGGGAAGGCAGTAAGATACAACAAGCGTTTTAGACAGATTAGTTAAAATGGGCCTTTTTTCTCCTTGTTTTCTACACTAACCCTACAGTCAAATGAAGAAATATAAAGCTCAATGGTTAAATTGCATATGGTGTACTTCTCGTTACTTTGTGCGAGCAATTTGTAACCGGGGAACTCATCACGCAGCATCCATACAAATGATATTTCACAGCATGGACGGGCCGTGGACAGTCTCGCCTCGACCCCGCCCAGACAAACGCATGATGGTCGAACCTGAGGGTTACATTTGGCCTCTCTCCATGCCTGAACAGGAGAGCATGTGAAGCGTTGGTACAAAGAGGGAATTGCCCAGTCTCGGACCCCTTGAGTGTGCGATGGGACCGTTGTGGAGGGAGCTTCACTCTGTGTCTGACCCCGGGAGTGTGTGAAGGGACGGTGTCGAGGAAGTTCCATTCTATGTCTAACCCCGGGAATGAATGATGGGACGGTGTGCAGGGAATTTCACTCTACGTCTGATCTCCGGAGTATGTGATGGGACAGTGTGGAAGGAGCTTCACTCTCTGTCTGACCCCAGGAGTGTGTGATGGGAAATTGTGGTCGGAGCCTCACTCTGTGTCTGCCCCCGGGAGTGTGTGAAGCGACGGTGTCGAGGGCGTTGCACTCTACGTCTGACCTCGGGAGTGTGTTGTGGGACGGTTTGGAGAGAGCTTCACTTTGTGACTGACCCTGGGACTGTGTGATGGGACGGTGTGAAGGGAAATTCGCTGAGTGTCTCATCCCGGGAGTGTGTGATGGGACGGTGTGGAGGGAAATTCACTCTGTGTCTGACTCCTGGAATGTGTGATTTGACGGTGTCGAGGGAGCATCACTCTGTGTCTGATCCCAGGAGTCTGTAATGGGACAGTGTCGTGGGAGCTTAACTCTGTGTTGGACTTCGGCTGTGTGTAATGCGACGATGCGGAGGGAGCTTCACATTGTGTCTGACCTCGGGAGTGTGTGATGGGACGGTGTGGAGGGAGCTTCGCTCTGTGTCTGACCTCGAGAGTGTGTGATGGGACGGTGTGGAGGGAGCTTCACTCTGTGTCGGACCCCGGGAGTGTGTGATGGGACGATGTGGACAGAGCTTCACTCTCTGGCTGACCGCGAGTGTGTGTGATGGGACAGTGTGGAAGGACATTCACCGAGTCTTCCACGGGAGTGTGTGATGGTACGCTGTGGACTGATTTACTGCATGTTAGAACCCGGGAGTATGTCATTGTTATTGGTATCTCTTCTCACGATGTGACACATACCTTTTCCTCCTTTGAATTTATTTCGAGGAGTCTTGCATCAAGGTCTGAGCAATATTCCCTCGCTTCATCATAAGATTTCCCCAATGTGGATATGAAATAACACCGGTCTTTATTTCTCTGCCAGTACTGGGGACACGTTTGCCCTGCAAATCAGGAAATAGTGAATCATTTGCCAGAACGCTCATTTCACCAGCAGGGCTCGGAGAAAGGCAACCTCCCTCTACTCCGTCACATCACAGATCCCGGAATCAGACACACAGTGAAGTACCCTCCGCAACGTCTTTTCACACAGTCCCGGTGTCAGTAACAGAGTGAAGCTGCCTCCACACCGTCGCATCACACACTCCCGTGGTCAATTACAGCGGCATGCTTACTCCATACTGTGCCATTGTACAATCCCATGGTTAAAAAAAAAGTGCAGATTGCTAGAAACCGTAACATCAAAGGATTTCCGGGTCAGGCAGGGAGAGAATCTCCCTCCAAATGTCGCAGTAAGCACAGCAGGTGACGCTGCTGTCATACGGTCCCATCACACACTCCCGGTATCAGACACAGAGTGAAGCTCCCTCTACACTGTTTCATCACACACTCCGGGCATCGGACATGGTGTGTATTTCCCTCCACACCGTCCGATCCCGCACTCCCAGGGTCAGACATAGAGTGAATCTCCCTCCACGCCGTTCCATCACAAACTTCCTGGGTCAGACATAGTGTCATGTTACTCCACGCCGTCCCATTGCACAATCCCAAGGTAAAACACAGTGTAGATCCTTTGAAACAGTAACATCACTGATTTCCGAGTCAGACACAGAGGGAATCACCCCGCACACCGTCCCATCACACAGCTCTCCGCCTCCTCCCTTCCCGTCTCTCACCGCCGCGGATGAGGACCAAGGGGAAGCGGGGGACGTTATCTCACCTCTTCTGCTGGTGAAGTATTGGCAAATCTGAGCTTTGTTTTCGGAGATGGTTCTGTACTTCGTTTTGAGCTGCTGGAATTGATGACGGAGATCGATTTGCGTTCGATTCAGCTCTGAGAGATCGGAGTTGAGGACGGTAATGTTGTTTTCGAGTTTGGAGAGGTTGTTGCTGAGGACGGAAATATTCTTCAGACAGTTTCTCTGGGAGAGATCCAGGCGGGAATTCTCAGATGTCCTGGATTTAAGGGTTGAGTTCAACTCACGGACTTGCTGCTGACATTGGCGTTGGGTCCTGTTCATCTCCTGATGTTGTTCCCAAAGTCTCCGGTAGTTTCGGTCGGAGGTGATCAGAGACTGACGAGTCCGTGATACTGAGGGTGATAGTAAGGGGTGTGTCAGTGACACGGTGTGAGGTGTGTCGGTGTCAGAGTGAGGGGTGTGTCAGTCACAGTGATGGGGCTCACTCTGACACGGTGTGAGGAATGTCGGCGTGACGCAGTGGGAGAATCAGTGTCACAGAGAGAGTTGTGTCAGTGTCACAGTGAGTGAAGTGTCCGTGTCACGGTGAAGGGACTGCAAATATTACGGTCTGGAGTGTGTAAGAGTCACAGTGAGGAGAGTGTCGGTGTCACGGTGACGGGACTGTCGGTGTTACAGTCAGGGGCGTGATGATGTCACAGTGTGGAGCGTGCATGAGTCACAGTGAGGGGCGTGACGCTGTCACTCTGAGAGCAGTGTCAGTGACAGTGTGGGGTGTGTAAGTGTCACGGTAAGGGAAGTGCCGGTGTAATAGTGTGAGCTTGACAGTGTCACGGTGCGGGGTATGTGTCGTGTCACGGTGAGGGATATGTGTCGGTTTCACGGTGAGTAATGTATCGGTGTCACTGTGCTCGCAGTCTCAGTGTCAAGTTGTGGGGAGTATCGGTGTCACAGTGAGGGAACAGTCAATGTCACGGTGCGGAGAGCTTCGGGATCACGGTGTTGGAAGTGCCAATGTCACAGTGAGTGGTGTGGTGGTGTCACAGAGAGGGGATTGCCGGTGTCACAGTGATGTGAGTGTCGCTATCACGCAGATTGCTCTGTCACTGTTACAGTGAACGGTTTGTCGGTGTGACAACGAGCGGTTTATCAGTGTTACGGACAGGGTTGTGTCGGTGTCACAGTGAGTGAAGTGTCGGTGTTACGGTGGAGGGCGTGTCAGTGTTTCTATGTGCAGTGTATAAGTGTCACGGTGAAGAGAGAGGCGGTGTCACAGTGAGGGAAGTGTCCGTGTCACAGTGAGGGGGAGTGTCAGTATTACGGTGTGGGCCGTGAGAATTTCACAGTGTGGGGACGGCCGGTGTCACGGTGAAGGGTGTTACTGTAGCCTTGTGAGGGGAGACTCAGTCTTATGATGTGGGGTGTGTCGGTGTCACTGTGGGGGGCGTGTCGGTGTCACGGTGAGGTTATGCGCTAACATTTCATCCCACTCTGTTTGTTTATGGTCTGACTCCTGCCGGAGCTCGTTCGACTCACCATGGATCGAGAGGCCGGCCACTATCGCGACGAGGATGGATGTAACGAGGCAGAGTAGGCAGATCTTATGGTACGCTCCATTTCCGATGTTTTCTTTCGACTTTTGTTTATGCGGACCTGTAGAGAGAACTTTCAGTTTGTGCGTGAATTCAGCCGTGACTCCCACTGGGACTCGCTTCCACCCACGATCCACGCTGTCTCCTTCCATCACGATCACCCTCTCCCTCTCTCAATCTCAGCTATTGTCAGCCGTCGTCGCTGAGAGTCCAAATTCCTTGGCTTGTGTTTGGCTGACAGGAGTCTGACGGATTCCAGAGATCAGTCGGATCTCCCCGGAGCCTCCTCCGCTCTATAGGAAGCAACCCATGTGTCCGACCTCTCGTTGTAACACATGCCATCGAATCCAGGCAGCATCCTGTTACACCTCTCTGGTGGGTACCCAGCGCCTTGACATACTTCCGATAATCTGGTGACCAGAGCTGCATACGAAACGCCTGATTCATACTAACTGGTGATGTTTATAAAGTTGCAACATAACTCCCTGACATTTGTATTCAATGCCTCGACTAATAAAGACAAGAATTCCTTAAGCCTTCTTGAAGAGCAGATGGTATCTAACAAGCCTGATAGAGTTTTTTGAGAAGGTGACCGGGCATATAGATGAGGGTATCGATGTGGATGTGATCTCTATGGATTTTAGTAAGACATTTGACAAGGTTCCACACGGCAGGCTTATTGAGAAGGTCAGAAGGCATGAGATCCAGGGAGGTTTGGCCAGGTGGATTCAGAAAGGGCTTGCATGCAGAAGACATAAGGTCGTGGTGGAGGGAATACATTCGGATTGGAGGGTTGTGACTCGAGGTGTCGCACAAGGATCCGTTCTGGGATCTCTACGTTTCGTGATTTTTATTAACGACCTGGATGTGGGGGTGGAAGGCTGGGTTGGCAAGCTTGCAGACGAAACACAGATAAATTGATTACGTGGAGCAAGGAAATGGCAGACCAATTGAATACCTACTTTGGTTCTGTCTTCACTAAGGAGGACATAAATAATCTTCCCTAAATAGTAGGAGACGGAGGGACTAGTGAGATGGAAGAACTGAGGGAAATACATGTTAGTAGGGAAGTGGTGTTAGGTAAATTGAAGAGATTAAAGGCAGATAAATCCCCAGGGCCAGATGGTCTGCATCCCAGAGTGCTTAAGGAAGTAGCCCAAGAAATAGTGAATGCATTAGTGATAATTTTTCAAAATTCTTTAGATTCTGGACTAGTTCCTGAGGATTGGAGGGAGGGTAATGCAACCTCGCTTTAAACGAGAGAGAGAGAGAGAAAGAGAGAGAGAACGGGGGAATTATAGACCGGTTCGCCTGACTTCGGTGGTAGGGAAAATGCTAGAGTCAAAGATGTGATAACAGCTCATTTGGAAAGCGGTGGAATCATCGGACAAAGTCAGCATGGATTTGTGAAAGGAAAATCATGTCTGACGAATCTCATAGAATTTTTTGAGGATGTAACTAGTAGAGTGGATAGGGGAGAACCAGTGGATGTGGTATATTTGGATTTTCAAAAGGCTTTTGACAAAGTCCCACACAGGAGAGTAGTGCGCAACCTTAAAGCACACGGTATTGGGGGTATGGTATTGCTATGGATAGAGAATTGGTTGGCAGATAGGAAGCAAAATGTGTGAATAAACGGTATCTTTTCAGAATGGCAGGCAGAGACTAGTGGGGTGCCTGAAGGCTCAGTGCCGGGACCCCAGTTGTTTACAATATATATTGATGATTTAGATGAGGGAATTCAATGCAGCATCTCCATGTTTGCGGATGACACGAAGCTGGGCGGCAGTATTAGCTGTGAGGAGGATGCTAAGAGGATGCAGGGTGACTTGGATAGGTTGGGTGAGTGGGCAAATTCATGGCAGATGCAACTTAATGTAGATAAATGTGAGGTTATCCACTTTGGTGCCAAAAACAGGAAAACAAATTATTATCTGAATGGCGGCCGATTAGGAAAAGGGAAGGTGCAACGAGACCTGGGTGTCATTATACAGCAGTCATTGAAACTGGGCATGCAGGTACAGCAGGCGGTGAAAAAGGGGAATGGTATGCTGGCATTCATAGCAAAAGGATTCGAATACAGGAGCAGGGAGGTACTACTGCAGCTGTACAAGTCCTAGGGAGACCACACCTGGAGTATTGTGTGCAGTTTTGGTACCCTAATGATATCTCAGGATATTTAGCCGTGACTTTGATCCAGAATGCCGGCAGAGATGTTATATCAAACATACTTTTCAGCCCGCCGTCATTTGTAAGCTTGAGGAGTTGATCTCCTTCCCGCGCTGACATGCATGACGCGCGGGTAATGACGTCGTGTGCTTTCAAGCTCCTCAGTGACCGAGACAGTAAATGAGGACAGGCTCGGATGACTCCTATCGCTAAATTATATCGTTTTCTCCTGGCCCTGTAGCGCATGCTTTGCGGCCCGGTGACTGGGGACCACTGCCTTAATCTGAGGAAAGACATTCTTGCCGGAGTGGGTGTACAAAGAAGGTTCACCAGATTGATTCCTAGTATGGCAGGACTTTCATATGATGAACGACTGGATCGACTAGGCTTATACTCGCCGGAATTTAGAAGATTGAGGGGGAGATCTTATCGAAACGTATAAAATTCTAAAGGGATTGGACAGGCTAGGTGCAGGAAGATTGTTCCCGATGTTGGGGAAGTCCAGAACGAGGGGTCACAGTTTGAGGATAAAGGGGAAGCCTTTTAGGACCGAGATTAGGAAAAACTTCTTCACAAAGAGAGTGGTGAATCTGTGAATTCTCTGCCGCAGGAAACAGTTGAGGTCAGTTCATTGGCTCTATTTAAGAGGGAGTTAGATATGGCCCTTGTGGCTAAAGTGATCAGGGGGTATGGAGAGAAGGCTGGTACAGGGTTCTGAGTTGGATGATCAGCCATGATCATACTGAATGGTGGTACACGCTCGAAGGGCCGAATGGCCTACTCCTGCACCTATTTTCTATGTTTCTATGTTTCACTTCTGTCATCCTTTTTTTATTCACATAATTGAAGAATGCATTGGGGTTTTCCTTTACCCTACTCGCCAAGGCCTTCTCATGCACCCTTCTTGCTCTTCTCAGCCCCTTCTTAAGCTCCTTTCTTGTTTCCCTATATTCCTCAATTGACCCATCTGATCCTTGCTTCCTCAACCACATGTATACTGCCTTCGTCCACCTGACTAGATTTTCCACCTCACTTGTCACCCATGGTTCCTTCACCCTACCATTCTTTATCTTCCTCACCGGGACAAATTTATCCCTAACATCCTGCAAGAGATCTCTAAACATCGACCACATGTCCATGGTATCTACTCTTCCCCATTCCACTCTCCCGTGATAAGACAGAAAACGAAACACTTTCAGCCCTATCTCACCGTGGTCAGACACAGTCTGCTGCTCTTCTTCCTCGTCAGATCACACAACACAGAGGTCAGATACGCAAGAAGCTCCGTCCACACCATCCTATCACACACTCCCGGGTGAAAAACAGAGACACGTCTGCTCCATACCCTCCCACCATAAAATCCAGCGGTCAGGCATAGAGTTAAGCGACTTTCACAGTGTCCATTTGCACATTCCAGGGATCAGGCACAGTGTCGCTGCTTCAGCACCGTCTGATTACTGACACCTTTTGAAAGACATGGAGTGAAGCTCTCTTCCACTCTCCCGTGACACACGAGAAGGATCAGAAACAGACCCATCACAGACACCCGGAGTCAGTTATACAGCGTTGGTCTCCGCACGCCATTCAGTCACAGACTTCCTGATGGGTCGGACACACATTGCGTTCCATCCGCAATGACCCGTCACACACTCTCGGGAACAGACGAAGAATGACGCTCTTGTCTCACGGGCCCATCATACTCCCCTCGGTGTCAGGCACAGAGTTATGCTCCTTCCACACTGTCCTGGGTTCTGCCTCAGACTGAAGCTTTCTGTCCACCACACTATCACACACTCCTTGGGTCAGACATGGAGAGAAGCTCCCTGCACACTGTCACATCACACAGTCCTGCGGGCACACACAGAGTCAACCTCCGCCCACACTGCCCCATTACTCCCGCCCGTGATTAGACAGGCAATGAAACGCTGTCGGTACCATCCCACCGCATACTCCTGTGGTCAGACACAGTATGATGCTCCTTCTACCCCGTCACATCACACAACACAGGGTCGGGAAACTGGAGATGCTCCCTCCGCACCGTTCTATCACTCACCCCTGGTAACAGACACAGAGCGGAACACCATCCAGGCACGCTTCACTGTTCCCGATGTCAGACAGACACATGCCCACCCTCCCAAACACACTCACCCACTCCCCACCTCGGCTATTTCTTCCCTCATCACTGTGTCACAAACAGAGTCCAATCATACACACACGGGATGAGACGCAGATTTAAGCTTCCTGCACAAGGTCAGATCACACAATAAAATGGTCACAAGCAGATGGAATCTCTCTCTCCGCGGTCTCATCACACACTACAGGCGTCAGACGTGTAGTGAGGCTCCCTTCCACATTGTCCCATCATACACTCCCGGAGACAGACACCGAGTTTAGCTCCCTCTACAAAGCCACGTCACATACTGCCTGTGTCAGAAACAGAGTGAACCTCTCTCTCCATGGGCTCATTACACATTCCAATGATCAGACGTGGAGTGATGTTTCCTGTACACCGTCCAATTACACTCTTCCCATGTTAGATTCTGAATGTTACTCCTTCCACACCGTTTCATTACACACTCTAGGGGTCAGACACAGAGTGAATCTACCTCCACACCGCCCCTCATACACTCCCTGAGAAAAAGATCAGAATTTAGATCCTTCCCCAAAGTCCAATCTCACAGAGCCTTGGTGAGACACACTGTGAATCTCTCTCTCCACAAACCCATCACACACTCCAGCGGTTAGACACGGAAAGAAACTCCTTTCGCTCACACGACAAATATCAGAGGGAGACCGATTCTCCTCTTCGTCTTCTCAACACACCACAGAGCAAACTGTGTGACACAGAGGGAACCTGCCTCCTCACCGTCCCATCACACACTCCCGAGAATAACACAGTGCGAATCTCTCTCCTCACGTCCCATCACACACTCCCGTGGTCAGACACAGAATGAATCTCCCTCCACACGGCCACATGGCACACCACCGAGTCTAACAAAGTGTAAATCTCCCTCCTTACGTTTGATCACACACTCCCTGGCGACGCACAGAGTGAAGCTCTCTCTGAACCGTCCCATCACACCCCACTGTGTTCACACACAAAGCGAAGTTCCGCCCATGGCACACTCACGGGGTCAGACTACCTTCACAACATCCAGTAACACAATCCGGTGTCACATAGAGTGAACGCCCTCTGCACTGTCCCATTACACACTCCCGGAGTCAGACACAGACGCTCTCTCTCCCTACGATCCCATTACACACTCCGGGAATCAGATACAGTGTGATGCTCCCTCCACACCGTCCCATCACACAGTCGCGGATTCAGTCACAGAGTGAAGCCCCCTCTGCAACGTCCCATCACTCACTCCTGGATTCAGACACAGGATGAAGCCCCCTCTGCACCTTCCCGTCACACACTCCCGGATTCAGAGTGAAACTCTCTCTCCGCCATGTCATAACACCATTCAGGGGTTAGACCTTGGGTGAAGCTCTCTGGGCCCTGTCCGATCACACAAGCCGTCTGTCAGACACAGAGTGAAGCTGGATCCATACCGTCCCATCAGAGATTTCCGGATTCAGACATAGAGTGAAGCTGTAAAAATACGTCTCACAATCCTCTGGGCAGGCGCAGAGTGAATCCACCTCCACAACGTCCCGTCACACTCTCGTTGATTCAGTGATAAAGTGCAGCTTCCTGCACGCAGCACCATCACACACTCACAGGTCAAACACAGAGAGGGACTCTCCCTCCATACCGTCTCTTCACTACTCCCGATGTCAAACACAGAGTGACGCTTCCTCTCTCTGTGTCTGCCCTGTGATGAGGAGCGGGTTAAAGGAGAGGATGATGCCTCACCTCTTCTGCTGGTCAACAATTCACAGATTTGAGCCTTGGTTTCGTTCACAGCTTTGTACTTCGCTTCCATCTCGTTGATCTTGGATTGAAGGGTTGAGTTTAACTCATCGTAATTTCGGTCCACGGTGAACTTGGACTGACGAATCTGTGACACTGAGAGAGATGGTGAAGGATGATTAACGTTTACAGTGACACGTGATTCAGCAACACGCTACCGAGCGGGCCACAGAGAGTGTTGTGTCAGTGTCACGGTGAAGGTCGTCACAGTGAGAGGTGTCGGCCTGTCGTGTCACACTGAGGGGTATATTAATGTGTCGGTGAAGGTTATGTTGTTGTCACAATGGGGGTCTGCGTCAATATCATGCGGGTCACGATCGAGTTGTTTTGAAGGACGTGGCGGTGTCACCGTGATTGGTGATTCTGTGCCCCGGTGAGAGTTGTGCCGGGTCGCATTGAAGTGTACCTCGATGTCACGGCGAGGGAAATGTCAGAGTAAGGTGCCTGGTGCTGTCAAGGTGAGTGGAGTATCTCTGTCATGGTGTGGGGTGTGTTTGTATCATAGAGAGGAATGTTTTTGTGTCACGGTGAGAGACATGTCATTGCCACGGTGGTTGTAACAGTGTCAGGCTGAGGTGTTTTGGTATCACGCTAAGAGGTTTGCCCGTGTCAGAATGAGGCGTGGGTAATTGCCTCTGTGAGCGGTGCATCGGCGTTATGTTGAGCGGTGATACTGTCTCGGTAAGGGGTGTTACAGTGACTTCTGAGTCTTTGTCACGAGGCGGTGAGGATCACGACGAGGAGCGTGAAGGTGTCACAGTGTACGGTGCCTCAGAGTCACAGTGAAAAAGCGTGTCGGTGTCATTTTGAGGTGTGTTTCGCTGCTGCCTTGAGGAGTTTATCAGTAATACAGTCAGTGGGAATGTCGATGTTACAGTGAGGGGTACGTTGCGGTCAGTGTGACTGCCACGGGTGTGTAACGTCCATGGTCCGTGTCCGTGTTGCGGTTAGGAGTGTATCTGTGTCTCGTTGAAGGTCGTGACCGTGATACGGTGACTGAATTGTTCATGTTCTGGTGAATGGCGTGCCGGTGTCCGGATGAGTCTTGATTGTGTTACGGTGAATGCCGTGTCTTTATCATGGTTATAAGCCATATGACCAGAAGACAAAGGAGCAGAAGTCGGACATTCGACCCGTCGAGTCTGCTCCGCCATGTTATGATGAGCTTATCCATTCCCCCACTTAGTCCCTCTCCCCGGCCTTCTCACCATAACCTTTGATGCCCTGGCTACTCAGATACCTATCAATCTCTGCCTTAAATACACCCAGTGACTTGGCCTCCACTGCCGCCCGTGGCAACAAACCCTGTGGCTAAAAAAAAAAATCGCATCTCTGTTCTGAATGGTCGCCCTTCAATCCTTCAGTCATGCGCTCTCGTACTAGACTTCCCCAACATGGGACACAACTTTGCCACATCCGCTTTGTCCATGCCTTTCAACATTCAAAATGTTTCTATGAGGTCCCCCCTCATTCTTCTAAACTCCAAGGAATACAGTCCAAGAGCGGACAAGCGTTCCTCATATGTTAACCCTCTCATTCCCAGAGTTATTCTAGTGAATCTTCTCTGCACCTTCTCCAACGCCAGCACATCCTTTCTCAAATAAGGAGCCCACAACTGCCCACTGTACTCAAATTAAGGTCTCACCAGCGCTTTATAGAGCCTCGACATCACATCCCTGCTCCTATACTCTGTTCCTCCAGAAATCAATGCCAACATCGCATTCGCCTTTTACACCACCGACTCAACCTGGAGGTTAACCTTAAGGGTATCCTGTACGAGGGCTCCCAAGTCCCGTTGCATCGCAGAACTTTGAATTCTTTCCCCATTTAAATAATAGTCTGCTCGCTTATTTCTTCTGCCAAAGTCCATAACCATACACTTTCCAACATTGTATTTCATTCGCCACTTCTTTGCCCATTTTTCCAATCTATCCAAGTCTCTCTGCAGACTCTCCATTTCCTCAGCACTACTGGCCCCTCCACCTATTTTAGTTTCGACAGCAAACTTAGCCACAAAGCCATATATTCCATAATCCAAATCGTCGATGTACAATGTAAAAAGAAGCGGCCCCATCACGGACCCCTGTGAACACCACTCGTAACCGGCAGCCAACCAGAATAGGATCCCTTTACTCCCAGTCTCTGTTTCCTGCCAATCAGCCAACGCTCTATCCACGTATATAACTTTCCCGTCATTCCATGGGCGCTCATCTTGTTAAGTAGCCTCATGTGTGGCACCTTGTCAAAAGCCTTCTGAAAATCCAAATATACAACTTTCTCTGCATCTCCCTTGTCTACACTACCTGTAATTTCCTCAAAATATTTGAAATAGGTTTGTCAGGCAGGATTTTCCTTTAAGGAATCCATGCTGAGTTCTGCCTATCTTGTCATATGCCTCCAGGCACTCTGTAACCTCATCCTTGACAATCGACTCCAACAACTTCCCAAACACCGATGTCAGGCTAACAGGTCTATAATTTCCTTTTTGCTTCCTTGCCTCCTCCTTGAATAGCGGGGTGACATTTGCTATCTTCCAGTCCTCCCGAAGCATGCCAGAATCTATCGAGTTTTGAAAGATCATCGCTAGTGCCTCCGCAATCTCCACAGCTGCTTCCTTCAGAACACAAGGGTGCATTCCATCTGCTCCGGGAGATTTATCTACCTTTAGACTATTCAGCTTCCTGAGTATGTTCTCTGTCGTAATTGTGACTGCGCACACTTCTCTTCCCTGCCAGCCTTGAGTGTCCGTTATACTGCTGGTGTCTTCCTCAGTGAACACTGATGCAAAATACTCGTTCAGCTCCTCCGCCATCT
The DNA here is from genome assembly GCF_030028105.1 of Mobula birostris. NCBI lineage: Eukaryota > Metazoa > Chordata > Chondrichthyes > Myliobatiformes > Myliobatidae > Mobula > Mobula birostris. The sequence continues at coordinate 104,601,043 of NC_092382.1, forward strand.
CCTTATCTCCCATTACAATTCCACCAGCATCATTTTCTATCGGTCCTATGTCTACTCTCACCTGTATTTTGCTCTTTATATACTTGAAAAAGCTTTTAGTATACTCTTTGATATTATTTCCGAGTGTCCTTTCAGAGTTAATCGTTTCCCTCTTAATGACCTACTTAGTTTCCTTTTGGAAGCTTTTAAACATTTCCCAACCCTCTATCTTCCCACTATTTTTTGCTTCCTTGTATGCCCTCTCCTTTGTTTTAAGTTTGGCTTTGACTTCTCTTGTCAACCACGGTTGCATTCTTTTTCCATTCGAAAATTTCTTCTTTTTTGGAATATACCTGTCTTACCCCTTCCTCACTTCTCGCATAAACTCCAGCCACTGCTGCTCTGCCGTCTTTTCCGCCAGTGTCTCTTTCCAGTCAACTTTGGCTCGTTCCTCTCTCATGCCGCTGTCATTTCCTTTACTCCACTGAAATACTGACACATCGGATTTCGGCTTCTGTTTCTCAAATCTCACAGTGAACTCAATCATGTTATGATCACTGCCTCCTAAGGGTTCCCTCACCTCAATCTCTCTAATCACCTCCTGTTCATTACACAATACCCAATCCAGTACAGCCGATCCCCGAGTGGCCTCAACAACAATCTGTTCAAAAAGCCATCTCGCAGACATTCTACAAATTCTCTCTCTTGAGATCCAGTGCCGACCTGATTTTCCCAATCCACCAGCATGTTAAAATCCCCCACAATTATCATAACACTGCCGTTCTGACAAGCCTTTTCTATTTCCAGTTGTAATTTGTGGTCCACATCACTACAGTTATTTGGAGGCCTATAAATAACTGCCATCAGGGTCCTTTTACCCCTGAAATTTCTTAGCTCAACCCAAAAAAATTCTACACCTTTCGATCCTATGTCACCTCTTTCTAATGATTTAATATCATGCCTTACCAAGAAAGACACGCCGCCCCTTCTGCCTACCTTCCTAAACTTCCAACACACCGTGTTTCTTTGGACGTTCAGCTCAGATTTTATTTCCTTTCTTATACAAGACTGCTTCTTCCTATACGTTCTGTCCTTGCTTTTAGCCAGAATATACTATTGTTGGGGACTCTAATGAGTCTCTTGGAAAATCTTCCACTGTTATTTACCCGTCGCACTATATTATATGTGTTCCCAGTTTAAATTCTCTCACATCCCATTTTTGTGTTACGTTGTGGGGTTTATCGGTGTCACGGGTAGAGGACGATTTGTGTCAGGTTGAGGGCGATGTCGGTGTCACGGTGTGGGGCTGATCGTTACCAGGGTTTTGAGAGCATCGGTGTCAGAGTGCGGGGCGGGCGCGGCGTCACGTGGCGTGTCCCTGTCAGTGTGAGGGGAGTGAAGGTTCTCGGTGAGTGTGTGTCGCTCTGTGTCACGGCGAAGAACGTGTCGTCACAGTGGATGGCTCGTGTCAAATTGAGTGGTGTGCTGTTATCACGATGAGGGGTAAGTAGGCGTGCTGTGAGGGGCGTGTCGGTGTCACGATGGGGGATGTATTGTTTTGACGGCGACCCTTATGTAGGTGATGCAGTGCGGTGAGTGTTGGTGTCACGATAAGGGACGAGTCGGCTTGAAAATGAGGAACGTGACTCTGTCATAGTGAGGGATGTGTCTGTGTCACAGTGCGGGACTTGCCAGTGCCACGGCGAGGTGCGTGTCGGTGTTAGAGTGAATCGTTATTACAGTGGGGGGTGTGTCGGTATCAGGTTGAGGGATTTGTGGTATTATGTTGACGGATGTGTTGGTAGGGTCGTGTCAGGGTCACGGTGAAGGATGTGTGGTAGTCATGGTAAGGGGCCCGTCAGTACCGCAGTGAGGGCTGTGTTGGTACCGCAGTGAAGGGTGTTTCCCGGTAATGTTCGGAGTGTATCGCTGTTATAGTGGCCATTTTCATTTTCTGCGGTTTGGTCGTTACGACCGGTGTTAAACTCACCATGAATCCTCCAGCAGATACCCGTGATAATGAGGGTCGCTGTTAAAACGCAGATTAGCCATATGCTTGAGTCTGATCTGTCTCTCCCTGTGGGTCGTTCACTGACCATGTCGTCTGTGGAAAAATCGTTCCTCGACATTGTTAATTGTCATTTTCCCTGATCTATTCCACCCCTGATCTTCCCACTCTCTGAGTTCAAATCAGTCTCTCCCCTCCTGAAGAGCAGTGGACATAAATCACAGAAAAATACAGGCCCTTCGCTCACAATTCAGTGCTATACTAGTGAAATCCTTTCTGCCTTCGCAATCTCCATATCCCTCCAATCCAATTAGATTCTCCCAGTCTACCTCTTGCCGTGGAGATTGGCCACAAGAATATTCTGTTCTGGCTCCACAACTCTTTTCAGCTTCCTGACTTTCACACTGTTTCCCCTTTCCTACACGATGCATCTAACTTCATCCCAATATGTCCTCCCGATCACCCCTCAGCTTTCCAAATGATCCTGTGTTCATCCAGTTCCAGTTCCAGCTCCTTAACGCCGAGTGTTGGAAGCTGTATCCGGATGCACTTCTCACAGGTGAAGACGTCAGAGACACTGGAGGTCTCCCTGCATTCCCATGCCCTACAAGAGGAACATTCAATTCTGCAGCCAGGCATGCCTACTGTTCTAAAAGAGCAATTATAAAAAAGGAAACAGTAAAATAACGGAAAATACATCTATGTACTTTCTCTCAACCGAGACTCTCCTGGCTGAATCATCGAAGAGCTAAAACCTCAAATCCCCACGATAGCACTGCCCACACCAATTATTGGCTCTCGGCTTGCACCGGCCCTTTCTAATAAATTCCGGACCCTGATTGGTTGCTCTTCAAACGCTGATACTTCCTCTAATCGCTGTTTTTTAATGGCCACTCGCCGACCAGTGTGAGTGACACTTACTTGGCTCCTGATCTCTGCTTGGAGACACTGAAATCAGATATCTGTCTGACTCAGACACAGAGGGAGTCTCTCTCCATACCGTCCCATCTCCCTCACGGAGTCAGACACAGAGTGAGCCCCACTCCCCCCAACCCCCCACAACGATCCAGTGCAAAAGATCGTGGTTAGGCAAGTAATTAAGCTTCATCCACATTGTTCTATCACACACGTCCGGCTATAGACACAAAGAGAATCTCCCTCTTTCCCGTCCCTAATACATTCCCGGGGTCAGACAAAAATACTGCACAACGTCCTAACACACACACCCTGAGTTAGACACTGAGTAATGTTCTCTCCACACAGTCGCAACACGCACTGTCAGGGTTCAGCCACAAAGGGGAGCTGCATCCACCGCGTCTCATAACACGCTATTCGGTTCAGTTATTTTATGAATTCGCCCCCTTCCTCCTGCTCCATCGAGGCCCACGCTACCGGATTCAGAAAAAAAAAAGAGTCGAAGCTCCCTCCCTCCCCTCTGCTCTGTGTGAGTGTGTGTGTGTGTGTGTGTTTGGGTGTGTGTAGTGTGTGTGTACGTGTGTGTGGGGGGGCTGCGTGTGTGTGTGTGTGTGTGTGTGTGTGTGTGTGTGTGTGTGTTTGTGTGTGTATGTGTGCGTGTGTTTGTGTGTGTCTGTGTCTGTCTGTGTGAACGGATGGGGTGTGGAGAACTATAGTAACGGCGATATCGAGGAGCAGATCGGGAAATAGGTCCTCGAAAGGTGTAATAATAAATTTGTCGTAAAGGAGTTTTAATTTCCCAAATATCGATTGCCATCCCCTCAGAGCAAGCGGTTTAGAAGAGGGGTGGAGCTTGTTAGGTGTTTTAGGAAGTTTTCTTCACACAATACGGAGATAAGCCTACAAGAGGAGAGGCTGTACTTGTTTGGTATTGGGAAACTAACTTGGTCAGGTGTCAGATATCTCAGTGGAAGAGTATTTTGGAGAGAGTCATCATAATTCCATCTCCTTTGCAATAGCATTGGAGAGAGATAGGAACAGACAAGTTAGAAAAGCGTTTAAAAAGTGTACGGGTAATTATGAGGCTATCATGCAGGAAAATGGAGGCTTAAATTGGAAACCGATGTTCTCAGGGAAAAGTCGGAGGCAATGTGGCAAATATCCAGGTGATATTTGTCTAGAGTTCTGCATATCTACGTTGCATTGAAACAGTGAAGTTATGGTAGGGTACAGGAACAGTGGCGTACAAAGGGTGCAATAATTCTCGAAAGAAGAAAAAAAAAAGTTTCTCAAGGTTCACTGAGGTAGGAAATGTTAGAGATCCAGAAGATTACAAGGCTAATCTTGTAATCTTGAAGGCAGCATACATGAGGTTTAGGAAGCAGGGATCAGATGGGTTTATTGAGGAATATAGGGAAGCAAGAAAAGAGCTTATGAAGGGGATGAGAAGAGCAAGAAGGGGGCATGGGAAGGCCTTGGCTCGCAGGGTAAAGGAAAACCCCAAGACATTTTTCAACTATGTGAAGAAAAAAAGAATGACAGGAGTGAAGGTAGGACCAATTAGAGATACAGGTGGGAAAACGTGCCTGATGGGTGTGGAAGTGAGCGAGGTCCTCAATGAATACTTCTCTTCGGTATTCACCAATGAGAGGGATCTTGTTGATGGTGAGGAGAATATGAGTGAGTTTGATGTTCTGCAGCATGTTGATAATAAAGGAGAGGAGGTGTTGGAGTTGCTAAAATACATTAGGTTGGAAAAGTCCCCGGGGCCTGACGGAATATTCCCCAGGCTGCTGCACGAGACGAGGGAAGAGACTGCTGAGCCTCTGGCTAGGATCATTATGTCCTCGTTGTCCACCGGAATGGTACCGGAAGATTGGAGGCAGGCGAATGTTGTCCTTTTGTTCAAAAAACGGCATAAGGGATAGTCCAGTAATTATACACCAGTGAGTCTTACGTCTGTGGTGGGAAACCTGTGGAAAAGATTCTTAGATACGGGATCTTTGGGCATTTAGAGAATCATGGTCTGATCAGGGACAGTCATCATGGCTTTGTGAAGGGCAGATCGTGTCTAACAAGCCTGATAATGTTCTTTGAGGAGGAGACCAGGCATATAGATGAGGGTAGTGCAGTGGATGTGATCCATATGGATTTTAGTAAGGCATTTGACATGGTTCCACACGGTAGGCTTATTCAGAACATCAGAAGGCATAGGATCCAGGGAGGTTTGGCCAGGAGGATTTAGAATTGCCATGTCTGCAGAAGACAGAGCGCCGGGGTGTAGGGAGTACATTCAGCTTGGAGGATTGTGACCAGTGGTGTCTCACAAGGATCTGTTCTCGGACCTCTACCTTTCATGATGTTTATTAACGACCTGGATGTAGGGGTAGAAGGGTGGGTTGGCAAGTTTGCAGACGGCACAAAAGTTGGTGGTGTTGTAGAGAGTGTAGATAGTGTAGAGGATTGTCGAAGATTGCAGAGAGACATTGATAGGATGCACAAGTGAGCCGAGAAGTGCCAGATGGTGTTCAAACCGGAGAAGTGTGAGGTGGTACCATTTGGAAGGGCAAACTCCAAGGCAGAGTGCAAAGTAAATGGCAGGATACTTGGTAGTGTGGAGGAGCAGAGGGATCTGGGGGTACATGTCCACAGATTCCTGAAAGTTGCCTCACAGGTGGATAGGATAGTTAAGGAAGCTTATGGAGTGTTAGCTTTCATAAGTCGAGGGATAGAGTTTAAGAGTCGCGATGTAATGATGCAACTCTATAAAACTCTGATTAGGCCACACTTGGAGCACTGTGTACAGTTCTGGTTACCTCACTAGAGGAAGGATGTGAAAGCATTGGAAAGGGTACAGAAGAGATTTACTAGGATGCTGCCTGGTGTAGAGAGTATGCATTGTGACCAGAGATTAAGGGAGCTAGGGCTTTACTTTTTGGAGAGCAGGATGAGAGGAGACATGATAGAGGTGTACAAGATAATAAAAGGAATAGATAGAGTGGATAGCCAGAGCCTCTACCCCAGGGCACCACTGCTCAATACAAGAGGACATCGTTTTAAGGTAAGGTGTGGGAAGTTCAAGGAGGATATAACACGAACGTTTTTTACTCAATGGTGGTTGGTGCGTGGAATGCACTGCCTGAGTCAGTGGTGGAGGCAGATACACTAGTGAAGTTTAAGAGACTACTCCTCAGGTATATGTAGGAATTTAAGGTGGGGGCTTATACTGGAGGCAGGGTTTGAGGGTCGGCACAACATTGTGTTCCGAAGTGCCTATAATGTGCTGTAGTGTTCCATGTTCTATGTTCTAATAGGAAGCAGCTTAAGAAGGAAATTAGGAGAGCCAGAAGGGGCCATGAGAAGGTCTTGGCCTTCACGACTCAGGAAAACCCCAGGGCAATTGTACAAGTAGGTGAAGAGCAAGAGGGTAAGACGTGGAAGAATGGGGCCTATCAAGTATGACAGTGGGAAAGTGTGTATGAAACCGGAGGAAATAGCATAGGTACTTAATGAATACTGTATTCAGTATTCACTGTGCTTAAGATCTTGGTGATTGTCGTGATAAGTTACAGCAAACCGAAAAGCTTGTGCATTTATATATTAAGAAAGAGCGTGTGCTGGCGCGTTTTGAAAGCATTAAGTTGGATAAGTCGCCGGGACCGGATGGGATGTACCCCAGGCTACTGTGGGAAGCGAGGGGGGAGATTTCTGAGTCTGTGGCGATGATCTTTGCATTAGCAATGGGCACGCGAGAGTTTGCAGAAGATTGGAGGGTTACAGATGTTGTTCCTTTATTCAGAAAGGGAGTATAGATAGTTCAGGAAATTATAGACCAGTGAGTCTTATCTAAGTGGTTGGTAAGTTAATGGAGAAGATCCTGAGAGGCAGGTTTTATGAATATTTGGAGTGGAATAATGTGATTAGGAGTAGTCAGCATGGCTTCATCAAGGGCAGGTCATACCTTACGAGCCTGATTGAATATTATGAAGATGTGACTAAACACATTGATGAAAGAACAACAGTAGATTTAGTGTATCTGGATTTCGGAAAGGCATTTGATAAGGTACACCATGCAAGGCATATTGAGAATGTAAGGAGGCATGGGATGCAAGGGGTCATTGCTTTGTGTCTACAGAACTGGCTTGCCCACAGAAGGCAAAGAGTGGTTGTACTCGAGTCATATTCTGCATGGAGGTCGGTTACCAGTGGAGTGCGTCAGGGATCTGTTCTGTGACCCTCAGTCTTCGTGATTTTTATAAATGTCGTTGATGAGAAAGTGGAGTAATATATTGGTAGGTTTCCTGATGACACAAATGTTGTTCTCTGGCAGAGGAAATGAAGGAGCTGCACAACGTGAGGGCGGTGTGGCGCGGCCTACAGTCTGTGCTGCCCCCTAGTGTTCACACGGCAGAAGTCAAGATCTGCTGCGGTCGATTGCACATTATGGTAAATTCCATTGTCGCAGGGCCTCAGGTAGGTTGGAGGTGTTGGGGATAGTGTGGAGGGCTGTCAGGAGTTACAGCGGGACACTGATAGGATGCAAAGCCGGACTGAGATGTGGCAGATGGAGTTCAACCCAGATAAGTGTGAAGTGGTTAATTTTGGTAGGTCAAATATGTGGCAAAATGTAGTATTAATGGCAAGACTCTTGGAATTGAACGTAGGCCCGAGAAGTAATACTGCAGCTACATAGGACCCTGATCAGACCACACTTGGATAACTCTGCTCAGTTCTGGTCGCCTCAATACAGGAAGATGTGGAAGCCATATAAAAGAAACAGAGGAGATTTACAAGGATGTTGCCTGGATTGGGAAGCATGCCTTATGAGAATAGGTTGAGTGGACTCGGTTTTTCCCCTTGGAGCGGCGGAGAATGAGAGGTGACCTGATAGAGGCCTATAAGATGATGAGAGACATTGATCGTGTGGATAGTCAAAGGCTTTTTCCCAGGGCTGAAATGGTTGCCACAAGAGGACACAGGTTTAAGCTGCTGGGGAGCAGGTATAGCGGAGATGTCAGGTGTAAATGTTTTACTCAGAGAGTGGTGAGTGCGTGGAATGGCCTGCCCGCTACAGTGGTGTTGGCGGACACGATACACTATTTTAAGAGACCTTTAGATAGGTACATGGAGCTCGGTAAAATAGAAGGCTGTTGGTAAGACTAGTATTTTCTAAGGTAGGGGCGCGTCCGGCACAACTCTGTGGGCCGAAGGTCCTGTATTGTGCTGCAGTTTTTGTATGTTTCTGTGACGGAATGTGTGGAGCGGGCTTTGCGGTGAAGGCGTGCAAGCCACTGGAGTAAGTTGGGGTGAACCCACACAATCGGTTCAACCACACCGAGCATTGGAGAGTTTGAGAACCGAGAGATCGATATTCGGTTGGAAAGAGGGAGGTGTGGCCACAGACGTTAACTCTTCCACTCCCTCATCGCACTTCGCTCTGAACACAAAGAGGGAGGGGTGGAGTGGAGTGGATCACAGAGGGATGTAGGGGTGTAGGGGAGGTGTGGGATTACAGAAACAGGCCGGGGTGCAGGAGAGGTCTGTGTGACGCATGCGTGGAAGGATAAAGGGGTGGAATTCGGCACGCAGGTATGGAGGTTTGTTAGCGAGGAGACAGGCGATGGAGACGGGGAGGAGTGTGTCAGCATTACAATGCAGGCTGTGGCGGTGTATCGGTGACGCAATGAAGGACGCGTCGTTGTCACGGTAAGGGGTGTGTCGGTGTCGAGGTGGCGCGTGTGTCAGTCCCTTGGCACACCTCGCCATTCACAGTGTTTATACCCCGGACTTGTACACCTATGTCCCTCCCTCCTTCAACACTTCCCACTATTCACAGTATAGGTCATTGCATTCCACACTGAGATTAGACTGCGATTTGGATCCCAGTTACCAGGTACACCTTTGCAAGAAAACAACTTGTCCAAATTCACTTTATCCAAATTCATTTTGATCCAAGGTAAAATTGGACGTGCTCCAATTTAGAATCCAAACCCGAGGGCCGGACCTCTCCTTTTTCATAACTACCTTGAAACTGATGGTATTTTGATCACCAGATTAAAGGTGTTCCCCTGCACAAACCTCTGACACTTGGCTTCTCTCATTTTGCAGTAGGAGATCAAGTATTGCCTTCCCTCTCGCTGGGATTTCTCCGTACCGTGTAAGTAATCTTCCCTGAATATTTTTGACAAAATCTCTCGCACTGGTCCTCTTGCAGAATGGGACTCAATTGAAAAGCTAAAATTGCCTGCTATATCAGTCTTGTATTTCAGCAACAGTCGGTAATCTCATGCAGTTTTGTTTCTCCTAATCGAGTGGACTGTTGTCTGGTCTATAATGTAGCCCCATGAACATGGTCATACAACCCGTATTCCTCATTTGCACCCATAATGCCTCACTTAGACGAGTTCTCTTGTCTGTCCTGACTGTGCACTGCGGCGACATGTTCTCTGTTCAGTAATGTCACACCTCCTCCTGTAAGTCCTTCCGCTTTCTCACGTCTGAAAATAAGGAAACCCGAAATATTGTGCTGTCCTGCTTGCTCCCCCTACAACCAATTCTCAATAATTGCTGCAAAATCATAATTCACTGTGTCTATTCATGCCCTGATCTCACTGCCTTTTTTTTAAAGCTTCCTGCATTAAAATATGCGGAGCCCAGGGCAGCAGACAGATCATGCACAACCTTTTGATTCCTGATTTTTTTTTTTTGAGGTCTTAACAACATCTGTATCCATATCGACTTCGCTATCTGCTCTGGAACCCTGAATCCCATCCCCCTGCAACTCGAGTTCAACAATTCTCCCAAAAACTCCCATGCACGGTACCGGAAAAAAGCATCCCTCTGGGATGTCAGTTTCCCTCCAGTTGAGGTGTAAGCCGTCGTCTATCTCTTCTGTATAGATCCCACCTTCCTTGGAAAAAAAAACACAATTTTCCCAAATTCTGAAGCCCTCCCACCGACACCACACTTGAGTCACGTGGTAAACTGTATGGTCTGCCTGTGACTGGACACGCCGGGACGGGTAATGGTCCTGTCCTTTAATTTAGTAGCTAAATCCCTGACCTCACTTTGCAGAACCACCTCCCCATTCATACCGATGTTATTGGTACCTATATGGACCAGGACCTCCGGCTGCTCACTCACACACTTCAGAATCATAAGGAAGGACTGGTGTGCTGAGAGAAGAGGAAGGAAGGGGAGGAGAGTGGAGGCCACAGAAAGGGTGTTCTGATCGCAGCCTTTGGAGCAGAACTTGCGAGTCACCATTTTCTTGCTCCCTGTCTCTGATTGGAGACTGTTTAATGGCCGAAATGCACTGGCCAATGAGTAGGAGTCACAAACAAGCGAGAATCCTTCCATATAATCCAATCACACACTTCTGGAAACAGATACTGAGTGACGCTCCCTCACAACGGTCCATCACACACACCCTCGATCCGGTACAGCGGGCAACTCCCTCAACCCTGTCCCGACAGACACTCCGGGGTCATACAGAGAGTGGAACTCCATCCACACCGTCCCATCACACACTTCCAGGATCAGACAAACAGCGCAGCTGCCTATATATTATCCTATCACATTCCCGGGTCAGATATGTGAAGTACCTCCCGCCCCACTGCAGCAAACTCCACTGGAGTCAGAAAAAACTGCGCAACGCTCCCCCTCCTCCAGTCTCCCCACTCACCAATATCCAGTCCTTCCGCTTTCCAGTAATCTCAAATTGAGTGTGTGTCTCTCGGAGATGGTGTGTGTGTGTGTGTGTGTGTGTGAGAGAGAGAGCGAATGGTGTGCTGCTGGAAGAGGAAGGAAGGGGAGGAGAGAGGAGGCCAGGGAAAGGGTGCTGAGACTGCAGACACTGATGCAAGTGGTGTGGAACTGCCGTGCATTCAGAGCTGTGGACAGTCTCAGAACCTGGTGATAGATGTCCGGTGGAATGGGGGAGGTGCAACACCAGATGTCATCTCCCCCTCATACTTCCCACAATTGCCTGTGACACAGAGGGAGGAGAGTGGAGGGACACGTAGATGGGGAGAGTTTAGCGGGTTCAGTGTATCACGGAGACGGGGAGGGGTGCATGGGTACGTACGGGATGATAGAACCGGCGAAGTGTGCAGGGGGGAGTGTGTCACAGAGACGGGGTTGCTTATCGGTGAGGGATGGGTGACGGAGACGCGACTGGTGTAGTGGAGAATGTGACGGTGACGGCGAGCAGTGTAGGAGAGGGAGAGTTTGTCGGAGTGGGGGAAGGGTTTTGGAGAGGGTGGGTGTTATCCATACGGGTAAGGGTGTTTCACAGGTACAGTGCAGGGCGCGACTCTGTGTTTGTATCGCTGAGTGGTGAGTTTCTGCTACGGTGCAGAGCCTGTCAGTGTGTCACTGTCACGATAAGGGCGTGTTCGTGTCATCTGTGGTTCGTGTCGGTGACGCCGAAACTCTTTCAGTGTCCCTTTGAAGAACATCTCTGTGTGACAGTGAGGGTAGTGTGTCTCGTTCACAGCTGATGCAAACTGTACTGTTCAAACTGCAATAAAGTCTCACGATAAATTCCTTGGCCCCCACCCCTTTATTTTCACCATGGATGTCCAGTCCCTGTATACTTCCATCCCCCACCAGGAAGGTCTCAAATCTCTCCGCTTCTTTTTGGATTCTAGACCTAACCAGTTCCCCTCTACTAACACTCTGCTCTGTCTAGCGTCCTTACTCTTCAGAATATCTCCTTTGGCTCCTCCCACTACCTCCAATCTAAAGGTGCAGCCATGAGCACACGTATGGATCGCAGATATGCCTGCCTTTTTGTTGTGTTTCTGGACAGAGTGCAGAGGGAGATTTACGAGGATGTTTCCAGGGCTCGCGGTATGAACAGACGTTATTCCTTGGAGCGTAGGGGTGGGTGCATAAAACCACAAGGTGCACAGATAGGTTGGGTACGCACAGTCCCCAGGTTCGGGGAATCGAGAATAAGAGGGCACAGGTTTCTGCTGATACGTGAGAGAGAGCAGAGAGATTGATTAGATGAGATTGGGGAGTGAGACGTTGGAGGGACGCGGGAAGAGTGGGCAAGATTGGGAGAAAGAGAGTGATAGAGCGAGAGGCGTTTAAAGCAGGGGAGAGGGGCAGGTGGGGGCTGACAGTGAATTTGAAAGACTAAGGAGAAAGAGGAGGTTGTCACGTGATTCATATCTCCTGTACTGGCTGTTTCAAGAGATCGTGGATCACCTCAGGAATATCCAGGCACACAGATGCAGCCGTCTCGCAAATGAAATGGTGCTTATCATTATTGCAATGGGAACGCTTACTGGACGATTTGCATTCAGTGCATTGGAACTGTCCAGAGTTCCACGTCTGTCCCCAAACTGTCCAAACTACACCGCTCTCTCTCCACAGCCTGGTGACAGTCTCCATACTAATCACAATGTCCAACTCTCTCCTTGGCCATGTGTCAGTGTTTAAACTAGTCCCACTGACCCACTCTGTTTCACTCTTTGTCTGACCCCGGGAATGTGTGATGGGATGGCGGAGAGGTACATTTTCTTCGTGTCCGACTCCGTGAGTGTGTCATGGGAAGGCGTGGAGGGAGTTTTAGTCGATGTCTGACACCGAGAGTGTGTGATGCGACGGTCTGGAACTGGCTGTTCTCTGTGTCTGACTCGGGGAGTGTTTGTTCTGAGGATGCCGAGGCTCTCTCTCTCTCTCTCTCTCTCTCTCTCTCTCTCTCTCTCTCTCTCTCTCTCTCTCTCTCGCTCTCTCTCACGCACACACACAGACAGACACACACATGCACACAGACACACAGCCGCTCCAGCACATCGCCGCGCTACCACCACCCTCTTCGCCAACTGCCCCCCTCGTTTCCAAACCCCACTTCTCTTGTCGCCTCCGCCCTTACTGACTGTGGAGAATGTAACCTATCCCAGCTGTTCAGCAGGCGGCAACTTTCCTGGAAACGACCCAGTTAAATTTCCGTGAGTGGAAGCTCAGTGTGCGCGGGAGGGAATGGGCAGAGTGAAGGTGGTGTTTTGAAGGTGTGGGGATAGAAAGATAGGCTTAGTGAGGAGGGAAGTGAGACGGAAAGGCACACGGCGAGTGGGTGTCCAGAGAGAGAGAGAGGGAGCGGGAGAGAGTTGCGAACCTGAAGCGGGATAGGTACATTCGTGGGGATAGATAGGGGGACAGTGACTTATGCAGAGAGCGAAAGGGATAGACAAGAAGTAATGGAGGGTGTTTGAAAGAGCTCCTGAACTCCCTCTGTTGGGCTGACTTCCCAGCTTTTTTTTTTTGCTGCTTCGATGAAGAACCAGTCAGTATCGCCGCCCGCTTTCTGGACTTCTCTGAAATACTGATAACCCCCAACTTATGCTCTAATTGGAGACGAGAGTCAAACCGTAGATGCCGATCAGCGCGCGTTGGTTTCCTGTAAACATCAATGTCCACATATCCATTAGTAGAGAGAGAATGAGAGAGAGAGAGAGAGAGAGAGAGAGAGAGGAGAGAGAGAGAGCGAGAGACTGTGGGGAGTTCTTCATTTCCCTCGGATGGTGGGGGCTCGCTTGTTCTCCATGTGTGTTTGTACCTTGGGATAAAATTCTACCAGACAATAGGTGATCTGCATGAGAGACACATAGAAACATAGAAACATAGAAAATCGGTGCAGGAGTAGGTCATTCGGCCCTTCGAACCTGCACCACCATTCAGAATGTTCATAGCTGATCATCCAACTCAGAATCCCGTACCTGCCTTCTCTCCATACCCCCTGATCCTTTTAGCCACAAAGCATATATCTAACTCGCTCTTAAATATCAGCAATGAACTGGCCTGAACTGCTTCTTGTGGCAGAGAATTCCACAGATTGACCACTCTCTGTGTGAAGCAGTTTTTCCACATCGCGGTCCTAAAAGGCTTCCTCGTTATCCTAAAACTATTATCCCTCGTTCTGGACTTCCCCAACCGCGGGAACAATCTTCCTGCATCTAGCCTGTCCAGTCCCTTTAGGATTTTACACATTTCAATAAGATCCCGCCTCAATCTTCTAAATTCCAACGAGTGTAAGCCTCGTCGATCCAGTCTTTCATCACTTGAAAGTCTTTCAGTCCTTCTTCATTCATTACATCTCTCTCCAGTCCTCTTCTTCCACTCTTTTCTACCTCCCTTCTCTCTCTATCTTCCTCCAACGTCCCTCTCATTTATCCCTCCGCCCTCTCTGCAGCACTCTCTCTGCTCCCTCTCATAATTATCGCTCCCTCCATGTCCCTCTCTCTCTCTCTCTCTTTCTTTTCCCCGTCAGGTCGCCCTCTGCTTTACTCCTTTCTCCCCTAATTTCTCTTCAAATATCCCCAACTATTTCCCCCCTCTCTATACCGATTCTCTCCTGCACCTGACCCTCCACCCGCCCCCCCACCACTTTCTCTCGGCTCCCCCCTTTCTGTTCGCAGTCACCCATTTTTTTCTCTCCGAACCCCCTTCCCAACCTCACAATCACAGCTCCTTCCACCGCCACTCTCCCCTCTGGAGAATACAAGCTCTCACACCCTCAATCTCCGCCCCCCTGCTCTCGGCCTGTCTCTTAATCAGCCCTTCCTCCGCTGTTTGCTGGCGCCGGTCTGACCCGGTGTCGACACGGCTTCCTCTGAAAACATTTTGTTCCCCTTTCTGAGCTGAGAGCGCAGAGAATCCTCGACAAGATGGACGACAGAGAGACTTACATGAACGTGAAGTTCACAAAAACGGAGTCACGGTCTCCTTCACGATATGAGTGGAGCAGAGGGGCGGAGGGAGGGAGATTCACTCTGTGTCTGACCCCGGGAGTGTGTCATGGGACGGTGTGGAGGGAGATTCACTCTGTGCCTGACCCCGGGAGTGTGTGATGTGACGGTGTGGAGGGAGATTCACTCTGTGCCTGACCCCGGGACTGTGTGATGTGACGGTGTGGAGGGAGATTCACTCTGTGCCTGACCCCGGGAGTGTGTGATGTGACGGTGTGGAGGGAGATTCACTCTGTGTCTGACCCCGGGAGTGTGTGATGGGACGGTGCGGAGGGACATTCATTCTCTGTCTGACACTGGGAGTGTGTGATACAACCGTGCGGAGGGAGATTCACTCTTTGTCCAACCCCGGGAGTATGTGATGGGACTGTGTGGAGGGAGATTCACTCTCTGTCTGGACCCCGGGAGGGTGTGATACAACGGTGTGGAGGGAGATTCACTCTGTGCCTGACCCCGGGATTGTGTGATGGGACGGAGCGGAAGGAGATTCACTCTGTGTCTGACCCCGGGAGTGTGTGATGTGACGGTGTGGAGGGAGATTCACTCTGTGCCTGACCCCGGGAGTGTGTGATGGGACGGTGCGGAGGGACATTCATTCACTGTCTGACACTGGGAGTGTGTGATACAACCGTGCGGGGGGAGATTCACTCTTTGTCTAACCCCGGGAGTATGTGATGGGACTGTGTGGAGGGAGATTCACTCTCTGTCTGACCCCGGGAGAGTGTGATACGACGGTGCGGAGGGAGATTCACTCGGTGTCTGACCCCGGGAGTTTACGATGGGACTGTGTGGAGGGAGATTCACTTTGTGTCTGACCCCGGGAGTGTGTGACGGGACGGTGTGGAGGGTGTCTCACTTTGTGTCTGACCCCGGGAGTGTGCGATCGGACTGTGTGGGGGACTTCACACTGTGTCTGACCCTAGATGTTCTGGTCCTAGCTGAACCTGATGTATCGTGCGTTGAAATTAATTTCAAGACCGTTTCTGAGCCCCTGGTCCGGACAGATGGAGGTCAGTTTTTTCTTGGTTGGTTTGACTGTGTTTAGCTGATTTGTCCAATGCTGTCGAGAGATCTCAGGGCAGCGCATAGTTGACCCGAAAAAAAAAAAAAAGACGGGGGGAACGCGCGCGAAATGCGAGCAGGAGGGATCTCTCTTTGATGGTCGGTGAGGAGTGTTGCGCCCTGGGAGGGGCGGAATAGAGGGAGCGTTGTGGGATGCTTTGAGGAGCGATTGCTGTGGGAAGGGTCGGTGGGGAGAGATAGCATGGGATGTGCCGTGTGGAGGAAGGGGCAATGAGGAGTGAGCGCTGTGTGGCAGGGGTGGTGGAGATGAGATAGCGCCGCGTAGGGGTGTTGAGTGGGGACACAGTGGGAGCGCCGGTGAGGAAGGAGTGTTATAAAAACGTTAACCACTCCAAGCTCCGTCTTCTAACCCCACTCTCTTTACCTTCTTTCCCCTTCTCTCACCTCCCCCACCTTCTCTTACCTCATCTCCTCTCTGCCTGTCTCCCCTACCCTTTTCCCACACAATTTCCCCTATTGTCTCCCACTGTCCTGTTCTCTTCGCATTCTCCCATTACCCCATCTCTTTTCCGTCTTTCCTTTATCACAGTCGTCGTCTCCACCACTCTCGACCCCCCCGCAATCTATCCCTCTCTCTCCGCTCACTCTCAACCCTCCCCCGTCCACCCCTCCCGTTCTTCCCACCTCGCTCTGTCGCTAAGTTTACCGCTCATCTCTCCTCCACGCCCTGTTCTCCTCTATATCCACCCCTCTCTCTGCTCCTCGACGCTCTTCCCACTGCTCTGTCCCCGCTCTCTGAAAATGTCCTCTTCTCTTTTCTCCATCCCTTTCCCTTCTCCTACCCCTTACTTTCATCTCTCACACGTCTCACTCCGCTCTCACCCAACACACTCTCCCCCTGTACCCCTCTCCTTTCTCTTTCCCCATTCTTTCTCTTTCGTATTTCCTCCCCAATGCCCACATCGCGCTCTCCTCTCTGTCCATCGTATTTGCCTTCTCTCTGTATCCATGTCTCTGTCCTGTCATTCCCCTTCTCCCTCACCATCTCTCTCACTTTCTAACTCCTTCTCTCCCCTCACTTAACCCTCTCTCTCTCTTTTCTCGCACCCGCTCTCTTCTGTCTCTCCCCAACTCCCTCCCCCCTTCTCTACCGCTCTCACTCTGTCCCTTATCTGACTGTCTGACTCTCTCTCCCAGCCGGTCTGAACTCGACCTACTCAGAGCTGAACTTTCGGAAAGAGGAACCCCGCATCGATGAGGACGAAGATCCTCCCATTGCCTCGGAACCCGGCGGGCTGTCACCCACTGCAAGTCCAGGTCAGGGTTCGTAGAAATGACGTCATTTAACGGGGTCACGTGTCATGCACCAGAGTGACCAAGTTTCTGATGCATCTGCTTCGACCGCTTCCTCTATCAGCTAGTTGTACATACTGACCACCATCTGGGTAACAAAACGTTGTCACTCGGCACCCCAATTAAATCCTTTTCTCCACTCACATTAGACCTGTGTGGTCCGATCCTCGATTCTCCAAGTGTATGGTACATAACTGTACACAGTTGTCATCTTTACATCATCAATGGGGACGGGAGAGGTCCTAGAGGATCGGAGGGTTGAGGATGTTGTTCCTTTATTCAATAAGGGGAACCGACATAGCCCAGGAAATTATAGACTACTGCGTCTTACCTCAGTGGTTTGTAAGCTGATGGAGAAGATCCTGAGGCAGCATTTATGAATATTTGAGGAGGTATAATATGATTAGGAATAGTCAGCATGGCTCGGTCAAGGCCAGGTCTTGCCTTACGAGTCTGATTAAATTTTTTGAGGATGTGACTAAACACACTGTTGAAGGAAGAGCAGCCGATGTAGTCTATATGGGTTTCAGCAAGGCATTTGATAAAGTACCCCATGCAAGGCTTATTTAGAAAGTAAAGAGGCATGGGATCCTACGGGACATCGCTTTGTGGATCCAGAACTGTATTGCCCGAAGAAGGCAAAGAGTGGAACTGAATTTAGGAGCCGATAGATAATGTTGTAGCTATATAGGACTCTGGTCAGACCCCACTTGGAGTACTGGGCTCATTTCTGGTCACCTCACTACAGGAAGGATATGGACGCCACAGCAGGGGTGCAGCGGAGATTTACAAGGGAGATTGACTGGATTGGGGAGCATGACTTATGAGAATAGGTTGAGTGAACTCGGTCTTTTCTCCTTGAAGCGACGGAGGATGACAGGTGACCGGACAGAGATGTACAAGGTGATTAGAGGCATTGATCGTGTGGATAGTCAGAGGCTTTTCTCCAGGGCTGAAATAGTTGCTACAAGAGGACACAGGTTTAGGGTGCTGTGGAGTAAGTGCAGAGGAGATGTCAGGGGCATGTTTTTTTTTACTCAGAGAGTGGTGAGTGCGTGGAATGGGCTGCCGAGTGTGGGAAGCCTAGTAATTTCTATGGAAAGGACGTGATCGGCAAAACTCTGGGGGCCTGTATTGTGCTGTAGGTTTTCTGTTTCTATGCTCCTATCTCATCCGGTCCCGGCGATTTATCCAACTTGATGCTTTCCAAAAGCTCCAGCACATCCTCTTTCTTAATATCTCCCTGCTCAAGCTTTTCAGTCTGCTGCAAGTCATGACTACAATAACCAAGATACTTTTCCATAGTGAATACTGAAGTAAAGTATTCATTAAGTACCTCTGCTATTTCCTCCGGTTCCATACATACTTTCCGACTGTTACAATTGACAGGCCCTATTCTTTCACTTCTTATCCTCCAGCTCTTCACATATTTGTAGAATGTCTTGGGGCTTTTCTTACTCCTGCCCGCCAAGGCCTTCGCATGGCCCTTTCTGGCTCTCCTAATTTCCTTCTTAAGCTCCTTCCTATTAGCTTTATAATCATCTTGATCTCTAACATTACCTAGCTCTAGAAACATAGACACATAGAAAATAGGTGCAGGAGTAGGCCATTCGTCCCTTAGAGCCTGCACCGCCATTCAGTATGATCATGGCTGATTATCCAACTCAGAACCCTGTACCTGCCTTCTTTCCATACCCGCTGATCCCTTTAGCCACAAGAACCATAGCTAACTCCCTCTTAAATATGGACAATCAACTGGCCTCAAATGTTTCCTGTGACAGAGAATTCCACAGATTCACCACTCTCTCTGTGAAGAAATTTTCCCTCATATCGGTCCTAAAAGGATTCTCCTTTATCCTTAAACTGCAACGCCTCGTCCTGGACTTGCTCAACATCGAGAACAATCTTCCTGCGTCCAGCCTGTCCAAACCCTTTAGAATTTTATACGTTTCAATAAGATCCCCCCTCAATCTTCTAAATTCCAAGAGTATTAGACCAGTCGATCCAGTCTTTCATCATATGAAAGTTCTGCCCTCCCAGGAATCAATCTGGTGAACTTTCTCTGTACTCCCTCTATGGCAAGAATGTCTTTCCTCAGATTAGGGGACCAAAACTTCACACAATACTCCAGGTGTGGTCTCACCAAGGCCCTGTACAACTGCAGTAGTACCTCCCTGCTCCTGTACTCGAATTGTCTTGCTATGAATGCCAGCATACCATACGCCTTTTTCACCGCCTGCGGTACCTGCATGCCTACTTTCAATGACTGGTGTATAATGACACCCAGGTCTCGTTGCACCTCCCCTTTTCCTAATCGGCCACCATTCATTTAATAAACGGCTTTCCTGTTTTTGCCACCAAATTGGATAACCTCACATTTATCCACATTAAAGCACAGCTGCCATGCATTTTCCCACTCATGTAACCTGTCCAAATCACCCTGCATCCTCTTAGCATCCTCCTCACAGCTAACACTGCCGCCCAGCTTCGTGTCATCCGCAAACTTGGAGATGTTGCATTTAATTCCCTCGTTTATGTCATTAATATATATGGTAAACAACTGGGGTCACAGCACTGAGCCTTGCTGTACCCCACTAGTCACTGCCTGCCATTCTGAAAAGGTCCCGTTTATTCCCACTCTTTGTTTCCTGTCTGCCAAACAATTCTCTACCTCCATCAATACCATACCTCCAATACCGTGTGCTTCAAGTTTGCCCACTAATCTCCTGTGTGGGACCGTGTCAAAAAAATTTACAAATCCAAATACACCACAACCACTGGTTCTCCCCTATCCACTCTACTAGTTACATCCTCAAAAAATTCTATCAAATTCTTCAGACATGATTTTCCTTTTACAAATCCATGCTGACTTTGTCCGATGATTTCTCCACTTTCCAAATGTGCTGTTATCACACCTTTGATAAATGACTCCAGCATTTTCCCCACCACCGATGTTAGGGTAACCGTTCTAAAATTCCCCGGTTTCTCTCTCCCTCCTTTTTTTAAAAAGAGGGGGTTGCATTAGCCACCCTCCAATCGTCAGGAACTAGTCCAGAATCTAAAGAGTCTTCTGATAGTGTGCCGCACATGAGGCCGCTTAACAAGACAGGGACCCATGGTGTTACTGGTAAGAGAGCAGATTGGATGACTGGCAGGAGGAAAAGAGTGGGAATAAAGGGAGGGGTTTCCTGGTCAGCGGCCGGCGACTAGTGGTGTTCCACAAAGGTTCTGTGTTGGGACCGCTTCTTTAATCCTGCCCACCAAGGCCTTCTCATCTTCCTTTCTGGCTCTCCTAATTTCCTTCTTAAGCTTCTTCCTTTTAGCCTTATAATTTTCTCAATGTCTAAAATTATCTAGCTCGCGAAAACATTTATAAGCATTTATTTTCTTCTTGACTAGATTTATTACAGCCTTTGTACACCAGTTTTCAAAGTCCCATGTAGCTATCCAGAACTCACTGAAGTAAAACCCTATCGTTTCCGCCTCCACTATCGCCGCCGGGAGACCATTCCACGCACTCACCACACTCTGCATTAAAACAAACTTACCTCTAAAATCTCCTCTGTTCCTGTTTCCAAACACCTCTAAACTGTGCCCTGTCGTGCTAGCCATTTCATCCCTGTGGAAAAGCTTCTGATTATCCACACGATCAATGCCTCTCATTAACCTGAGTTCCTCTATCAGGTCAACCCTCGTCCTCCGTCGTTCCAAGGAGAAAAGGCCAAGTTCACTCAACCTATTTTCATAAGGCATGCTCCCCAGTCCAGACAACATCCTTGTTAATCTCTGCACCCTTTCTATGGTTTCCACGTCCTTCCTGTTGTAAGGTGACGAGAACTGAGCACAGTATTCCAAGTACGGTTGACCAAGGCCCTACATAGTTGCAACATTACCTTCGGCTCCTAAACTCAGTGCCACTAATAATGAAAGCCAATGCACCATATGCCTTCTTAACCACAGAGTCAACCTGCGTGGCAGCTTTGAGTGTCCTTTGGACTCGGACTCCAGATCCCTCTGATCCTCCACACTGCCAAGAGTCTTGCCATTAATGATATATTCTGCCATCATATTTGACCTACTGAAATTAGCCACCTCACACTTACCTGCTTTGAACTCCATCTGCCATTTCTCAGTCCAGTTTTGCATCCGATCAGTATCCCACAGTAACCTCTGACAGACCTCCACGCTATCCATAACATCTCCAACCTTTGTGTCAACAGCAAATTTGCTAACTCATCCCTCCACTTCCATATGGTGGTCATTTAT
Organism: Mobula birostris; assembly: GCF_030028105.1. Lineage (NCBI taxonomy): Eukaryota > Metazoa > Chordata > Chondrichthyes > Myliobatiformes > Myliobatidae > Mobula > Mobula birostris. The sequence goes on from NC_092382.1 coordinate 104,622,346, forward strand.
AAAAATATTACAAAGTTTTTGAACCTTTCGTAAGCTCCTCTTTTCTTCTTGACTAGATTTACAACAGCCTTTGTACACCACGGAACTAGTACCTCACCATTCTTTCCATGTCTCATTGGAACGTACGAACTCAGAACCCCACGCAAATATGCCCTGAACATTTGCCAACTTTCTTCCGTACGTTTCCCCGAGATCACCTGTTTCCAACTTATCTTCAAAATTCCTGCCTGAAAGCCTCATATTTCTCTTACTCTAATTAAACATTTCCCAAATTTGTCTGTTCCTATCCCTCTCCAATGCTGTGGTAAAGGAGATAGAATTGTGATCACTATCTCGGAAATGCTCTCCCACTGAGAGACCTGACACCTGGCCAAGTTAATTTCCCAATATCAGATAAAGTACAGCCTCTCCTATTGTAGGCCTATGTACATATTATGTCAAGAAACACTACTGAACACACCTAACAAACCCTACCCCATCTAAACCCCTCACTCCAGGGATATGTCAATCATTATTTTGGGCAATTCAAATCTCCTACCACAACAACACTGCTATTATTGCTCCTTTCCAGAATCCGTCTCCGTATCTTCTCCTCGATGTCTCTGTTAATATTGGGTGGTAGATAAAAAAAAACACCCATTAGAGTTATTGGTCCCTTCCTATTCCTTCCACTCACACAGATTCCGTAGACAACCCCTCCATGACTTCCTCCTAATCTGCAGCCGTTACCCTATCTCTGATCAACAGTGCCACGCACTGATCTATTTTGCCTCGCTCCCTGTCCTTCCTGAAACATATACAACCTGGCACCGGAAGTAGCCATTCCTGCTCCTGCACCACCCAACTCTCTGCAATGGCCACAACATCGTAGTTACAAGTTCTGATCCATGCTCTAATCTCCTCCGCTTTATTCACAATGCACCTCGCATTAATTTTGACACATCTCAACCCATTGGTCAGAGCGCGTCCCTTCTCTGTCATCTGCCTATCCTCCATTTAGCACTTTCCCCACATTACTACCTTTGAGGTCCTGTTTCTCAACTTCTTTGTGAAGTTAAGAAATGGCAAGGTTAAAAAGACACTAATAGCAGTTATATACGGGCCTCCAAACAGCAGCCGGGATGTGGACTCCACGTTCCAGCTGGTAATAGAAAGAAAGCGTGTGGAAGAGAATTGTCAGGATATTCATGAGGGATTTCAATATTAAAGTGGGGAAGTCAGGGAGGTACTGGATCACAGGAGAGGCTGTTTATAGAATGCCCACGGGATGGCTTTTTGGATCAACTTGTCCATAAGCCCATCAGAGGATCAACTGTTTCAGACTGGGTGCTGTGTAATGAACCTGAGGCGATTAAGTTCAGTTTCAAATTTGAAAAGCAGAATTTGGTGTCAGGTGTGTCAATATTTCAGAGGAACAAATGAAATTACAGTGGCATGAGAGAGGAACTGTCCGAAGTCGATTGGAAAAGTAAGCTAGATGGATCGACGGTAGAGCAGAATTGGATGAAATTCCCACAACAAGTATACTTGGTAGTGTGGAGGAGCAGAGGGATCTCGGGGTACATGTCCACAGATCCCTGAAAGTTGCCTTACAGGTGGATAGGGCAGTTAAGAAAGCTTATGGGGTGTTAGCTTTCATAAGTCGAGGGATAGAGTTTAAGAGTCGCGATGTAATGATGCGCTCTATTAAACTCTGGTTAGGCCACACTCGGAGTATTGTATCCAGTTCTGGTCACCTCACTATAGGAAGGATGTGGAAGCATTGGAAAGGGTACAGAGGAGATTTACCAGAATGCTGCCTGGTTTAGAAAGTATGCATTATGATTAGAGATTAAGGAGGCTAGGGCTTTACTCTTTGGAGAGAAGGAGGATGAGAGGAGACATGATAGAGGTGTACAAGATAATAAGAGGAATAGATAGAGTGGCTAGCCAGCGCCTCTTCCCCAGGGCGCCACTGCTCAATACAAGAGGACATGGCTTTAAGGTCATGGGTAGGAAGTTGAAGGGGGATATTAGAGGAAGGTTTTTTTACTCAGAGAGTGGTTGGTGCGTGGAATACACTGCCTGAATCAGTGTTGGAGGCAGATACACTAGTGAAGTTTAAGAGACTACTAGACAGGTATATGGAGGAATCTAAGGTGGGGGCTTACATGGGAGGCAGGGTTTGAGGGTAGGCACAACATTGTGGGCCGTAGGGCCTGTACTGTGCTGTACTCTTCTATGTTCTATGTTCTATACCGATTTGGATACTGTTGCGGTGTTTGACTGACCTGGGACACGCTGAGGCAGCCGGATCTCTGGCACTGAGTCTGGTTCTGCAGTGCAGAAGGGAGGGTGGAAAAAGATGAGAGCGGTAGTGATAGGGCACACGATAGATAGCCGTACAGAAAAGAGGTTCTGTTGTCGTGACAGAAATTCCCGGATAGTTTGCTGCCTCCTGTGTGCCAGGGTCAGGGATGTCTCTGATCGCTTGCACAGCATTCTAAAGTGGGAGTGTGAACAGCCAGAAGTCATGGTGCACATCGGTACCAATGACGTAGGAAGAAAGAGTCAGAAGGTCCTGAAGAGTGAGCATAGAGAGCTTGGTAGGAAGTTAAAAAGCAGGACCTCAGGGGTGGTAAGGGATGCTCTGGCGGATTAACACGTGGCTGAGGAACTGGTGTAAGGGGCAGAGTTTCAGATTTCAGTAACATTGGGACATCTTCTCGGGCAGGAGGGACCTGTACAAGAGAGATGGGTTACACCTGAACTGCAAGGGGACCAATATCCTTGCAGGGAGGTTTGTTAGTGCTGTTGGGGAGGGTTTAAACCTGATTTGCAGGGATATGGGAACCAGAGTGCCAGAGCAGATCGTGGAGCTGGGGTGAAAAAAATGATGTTAAAAGTTCATACAAAGTCACAAATAGAAGGTTTCAGTAGGATAGTAGGGGAGATTCAAACAAGCGGACATGACTTGAGAGTTAGGGTGCAAAAGTTCACGGCTAACACGGGGGTGGGGGGACGTCTTTACTCAGAGGGTGGTGGCTCTGTGGAACGAGCTTCCAGTAGAAGTGGTCTAGGCAAGTTCGATATTGTCATTGAAAGAACAATTGGACAGGTATATGGACAGGAAACGTATGGAGTGTTATGGGCTGAGTGCATGTTGGTGGGACTAGGTGAGAGTAAGCGTTCGATACGGACTAGAAGGACCGATATGGCCTCTTTCCTTGCTGTAATTGATATATGGTTATATGGCTACATGTGTGTGGTGGTAATAATCTTCGGAGGTGTGTCTCTTTTACGGATGACACCAAGATAGGTGGAGGAGCAGGAAGTGTTGAAGAAACGGAAAAGTTATAGAGGGACATGGTCAGTTCTGGAGAGTGGGCAGAGAAATGCCAGATGAGATAGTACGTTGAGACATTGTCGCGGAAAAGGAATACTCGGACCCGGGAGGGAGAGGGCCGTCGAATATTCTTTATTCGTCACATTATATCATGGGCAGCCTAGAATCTAAAAGCGGGATCCTGGAGCTCCCTCAAACAAGGAAACTCAGTCATATTTATACATCAGTGGGACGTGACGAGAGACACATAGTTGGATTTTTGTTTACTGAAGTAAAGGTCACGTGCCTCAGGACATTGTACGACCAGATAATTCCTTATTTGAACATTTGTCTTGCATTTTCAGAGAATGCTACAGAATAGCGAAGTAGCAAAAATATGTTCTTGAGCAGCAACACATTTTACTTAAGTGTTAGTTCTCAAAAAACATATGAGCCCAGCTGACTCAACCGCAGACATATGAAAATTCTCAGAAAAAAAGAAGTACAGATGCATATATTTTTATAACTCGGTTGCAGGGCACAGTTCAGTTACACAGAGTACATTAGTTACAGTTAAACTATTGTGGACTTTGAATTCACATTTTAAAACAAATCATTAGCCCCCGATGCCCAATACAATGCAAGGCCTTGATATTTTCTTCCACTGTTCCCTCCTTGTTAATCTTCTAGATTAACACTCCTTACTGGGGTACTGCATCCTCCTCCTCATCAGGGAGCTCAGAAGGGGAAGAGACTCTCCTTCCCTGGGTACAGCTCTGCACCCCACCAGTGTTCCTTGCTGTCCTTTCATCCTTTGGGGTACCATAGGGACCTTCTGAGGGCCAGACAAGGCTACCTTCATTAAATGATAACAGCAGAATTGCAATGCTGCACATACACAACACCCTAAACACATATCATCGCGACTGCAACTATTCCATGCGTTACCCAGCCTCGCCAGCCAGAAAACCAACCCTTTATTATCTCCCACCACTTTTTCCCCGGACCAAAATTCTTGAACAGTTTCTCTATCTTCCTAATGTCCTCTATCTTCACCTTTATGTGCTGATCAGTTATATTTTCAGAGGCATCGGGGATACAGGTGCAACATTAGTTCCCTAGTAACGCACAGACCCCTCCTTCTTAGGCTAATACTTCTTCTCCACTTTCCTGTTTCTTTGTATTTGCTTCCCACGCTGTTAGGTAATCAATCAATCCCACCCCCAATATGATTATCGCCACTACTTCCTTCATATGAGTCCTCTATTGAGCATATATTTTGTTAATAATCTGTCACCATGTATATAACATGAGGTGAAGGTTAAAATAAATTTATGTTCCGGTCTCTCACTAACACTTTGTTCTTGGTTCTCAGAGCCGTTCCTCTCTCTCTCTCTGGGAAGATTTGACCTGTTCGGTATTTTATTTCGTCGTTGTCGTGGTGCAACCTGCGCCTGCTGACATGTGTTCAGTCTGGTCTCTTCTTCACCTTAACGGCTGTATGGGTCTTCATCCGCCTGGGAGAGAAAGAGTCTTTATTTACCGATCTCTCATTTATTCCATTAATGGATGCATGTTACCTTCAGTTAAAGGTGCCTGGGTTAACTGGACTCTCTCATACAATTTCCCTGCCCCCTGACGCAATGCTTGTGCGTATTTCAGTGTTTTCTTATCATTGTATATTAGCACTACTTTTTTCTGTTGTCATGGGAGGCTCATTTCCTGCTGTCATAGGCAGCCCCATCAATATTTAATGAGGGGTAAGTCCTGTATTTCTATCCTTCTGATTTCACATCGTGTACATTACTAAGGGCATTGCCTCTTGCCGTCCGAGACCGTTTTGCTGACAATAATTTGTCAAAGTCGCTTTTATTTCCCCGTTTCCTCTTTCCACCATACCTGAGGGCTGAGGCTGGTAGGGGATTTGCAATTTCTAATGGAACCCCAAGTCTTCCTTCAGTCCCTGTGCTAATTTATTTGTAAAACGGGTTCCACTGTCGCTATTTACCCTAGGGGAATTCCAAACCTAGGTATAATTTCTTTCATAAATATGTTCACCACAGTTCTTACATCATTCCTCCTAGTTGGATAGCCCTCCTCCCATCTGAAAAACATGTCCACTATTACCAATATATACGTAAACCTCCGTTTAGCAGGCATATGTACAAAGTCAATTTGCAGGGCCGTTTAAATAAGGGTGTTCAACCTGATCAGCGATGGATCCAAGGGGACATCGCTTTGTGGATCCAGAACGGGCTTGCCCACAGGAGGCAAAGAGTGGTTGTATCATATTCTGCATGGAGGTCGGTAACCAGTGAAGTGCCTCATGGATCTGTTCTGGGATCCTTACAGATCCTGACAGATTAGCCATGATCAGAGTGAATGTAGGTGCTAGCACGAAGGGATGAATGGCGGACTCCTGCACCTATTTTCTATTGTCTATTGTCTATTGTCTTACTCTTCGTTATTTTTATAAATGGCCTGGATGAGGGAGTGGATGGGTGAGTTAGTAAGTTTGTTGATGACACAAAGTTTGGAGGTGTTGAGGATACTGTAGATTGCTGTCAGAGGTTACAACCGGACATTGATAGGATGCCAAACTGTGCTGAAAAGTGGCAGATGGAGTTTACCCCACATAAGTGTGTGATGGTTTATTTTGGCAGGTCAAACATCACGGCAGGATATAGCATTGTTTGTAAGAGTCTTGGTTGTGTGGAGGATCAAAGAGATCTTGGGGTCCGAGTCCATCGGACATTCAAAGCAGCTGCTCAGGTTGACTCTGTGGTTAAGGAGGCGTACGGTGGATTGGCCTTCAACAATCGTGGAATTGAATATAGGAGCCGAGAGATAATGTTCTAGCTATATAGGACTCTGGTCAGACCCCACTTGGAGTACTGGGCTCATTTCTGGTCATCTCTCTACAGGAAGGATATAGAAACCACAGAAGGGGTGCAGAGATTTACAAGGATGTTGCCTGGATTGGGGAGCATGCCTTATGAGAATAGGTTGAGTGAACTCGGTCTTTTCTCCTTGGAGCGACGGAGGATGACAGGTGCCTGGACAGAGATATATAAGGTGATGAGAAGCATTGATCGTCTGGATAGTCAGAGGCTTTTACCCAGGGCTGAAATGGTTGCCACAAGAGGACACAGGTTTAGGGTGCTGGGGAGTAGCTACAGAGGAAATGTCAGGGGCATGTTTTCTACTCAGAGAGTGGTGAGTGCGTGGAATGGGCTGTCTAGTGTGGGTAAGCCTGGCAATTTCTACGGTGGGGACATGTTCGGCAAAACTTTAGGGACCTGTATTGTGCTGTTGGTTTTCTGTTTCTAAGCTCCTATCTCATCCGGTCCCGGCGATTTATCCAAATTAATGTTTTCCAAAAGCTCCAGCACATCCTCTTTCTTAATACCTCCATGCTCAAGCTTTTCAGTCTGCTTCAAGTCATCACTACAATCACCAAGATCCGTTCCCACAGTGAATACTGAAGAAAAGTATTCATTAAGTACCTCTGCTATTTCCTCCGGTTCCATACATACTTTCCGACTGTCACAATTGACAGGCCCTATTTTCACTTCTTATACTCCTGCTTTTCACATATTTGTAGAATGTCTTGGGGCTTTTCTTAATCCTGCCCGCCAAGGCCTTCGCACGGCCCTTTCTGGCTCTCCTATTTTCCTTCTTAAGCTCCTTCCTATTAGCCTTATAATCATCTGGATCTCTAACATTACCGAGCGCTAGAAACATGGAAACATAGAAAATAGGTGCAGGAGTCGGCCATTCGGCCCATCGAGCCTGCACCGCCATTCAGTACAATCATGGTTGATCATCGAACTCAGAACCCTGTCCCTGGCTTTTCTCCATACCCCGTGATCCCTTTAGCCAGAATGGCCATATCTAATTCCCTCTTAAATATAGCTAAACAACTGGCCTCAACTGTTTCTTGTAACAGAGGAATCAGCAGATTCACCACTCTCCCTGTGAAGAAATTTTCCCTCATATCGGTCCGAAAAGGATTCCCCTTTATCCTTAAACTGCGACGCCTTGTTCTGGACTTGCTCAACATCGGGAACAATCTTCCTGCATCTAGCCTGTCCAATCCCTTTAGAATTTTATACGTTTCAATAAGACCCCCCGCCTCAATCTTCTAAATTCCAGTCAGTATTAGACCACTCGATACAGTCTTTCATCATCTGAAAGTCCTGTCATCCCAGGAATCAATCTGGTCAACCTTCTTTGTACTCTCTCTATGGTAAGGATGTATTTCCTCAGACTAGGGGACCAAAACTTCACACAATACTCCAGGTGTTGCCTCCCCAAGGCCTTGTAAAACTGCAGTAGTACCCACTGACCTGCACATGGTCTCGGCCTGAAACGTTGACTGCACCTCTTCCTAGAGATGCTGCCTGGCCTGCTGCGTTGACCAGCAACTTTGATGTGCGTTGCTTGAATTTCCATCATCTGCAGAATTCCTGTTGTTTACAATACTCCAGATTCGGCCTCACCAGTGCCTTATACAGCCTCATGATAACATTCCAGCTTTTATACTCAATACCTTGACTAATAAAGGCCAATGTACCAACAGCTCTCTTTACGACCCCATCTACCTGTGACGCCACTTTTAGGGAATTTTGTATCTGTATTCCCAGATCCCTCTGTTCCACTGCACTCCTCCGTGCCTTACCATTAACCCTATATGTTCTACCTTGGTTTGTCCTTCCAACATGCAATACCTCACACTTGTCTGTATTAAACTCCATCTGCTATTTTCAGCCCATTTTTACAGTCTGTCGAAGTCCCTTTGCAGGCTCTGAAAACCTTCCTCACTGTCTACTACACCTCCAATCTTTGTATCGTCAGCAAACTTGCTGATCCAATTTACCACATTATCATCCAGATTATTGAGATAGATGACAAATAACAATGGACTCAGCACTGATCCCTGTGGCACACCACTAGTCACAAGCCTCCACTCGAAGAAGCAATTCTCTACTACCACTCTGTGGCTTCTTCCATTGAGTCAATGTCTAATCCAATTTACCAACTCTCCATGTATACCCAGCGACTGAATTGTCCTAACTAACCTCCCATGCGAGACCTTGTCAAAGGCCTCACTGAAGTCCATGTAGACAATATCCACTGCCTTCCCTTCATCCACTTTCCTGGTAACCTCCTCGAAAAAACTCCAATAGATTGGTCAAACATGACCTACCACGCACAAAGCCATGTTGACTCTCCCTAATCACTCCCTGTTTATCCAAATGCTTGTAGATTCTGTCTCTTGGTACTCCCTCCAGTAACTTACACACTACCACCGTCAAATTTACCGGCCTATAATTTCCCAGATTACTTTTCGGTCCTTTTATAAACAACGGAGCAACATGAGCCACTCTCCAATCCTCCGGCACTTCACCTGTAGACAGCGACATTTTAAATATTTCTGCCAGGGCCCCTGCAATTTCAACACTGGTCTCCTTCAGGGTCCAAGGGAACACTCTGTCAGGTCCCGGGGATTTACCAACTTTAATATTCCTCAAGACAGCAAGGACCTGCTCCTTTTCGATCTGTACAGTTTCCATGATCTCACTATTTGTTTCCTTTAATTCTATAGACTTAATGCCAGTTTCCTTAGTAAATACAGACGCAAATAAATAAATAAATAAATAAAATAAAACTATTTAAGGTCTCCCCCATTTCTTTTGGTTCCGCACATAGCCGACCATTCTGATGTTCAAGAGGACCAATTTTATCCCTTACAATCCCTTTGCTCTTAATATACCTGTAAAAGCTCTTTGGATTATCCTTCAGTTTTTACTGCCAAGGCAACCTCATGTCTTCTTTTAGCCCTCCTGATTTCTTTCTTAAGTATTTTCCTGCACTTCTTATACTCCTCAAGCACCTTGTTTACTCCCTGCTTCTTATACATGTCATACAACTCCCTCTTCTTCTTTATCAGAGTTGCAATATCCCTTGAGAACCAAGGTTCCTTATTGCTATTCACTTTTCCTTTAATCCTGAAAGGAACATACAAATTCTGCACTCTCAAAATGCCTCCTTTGAAGGCTTCCCACCTACTGATCACATCCTTGCCAGAGAACAATCTGTCCCAATCCATGCTTTTTAGATCCTTTCCCATTTCTTCAAATTTGGCCTTCTTCCAGTTAAGAAAATCAACCCTAGGACCAGATCTATCCTTGTCCATGTTTAAGTTTAGCCTTATAATTTTCTAGATGTCTAACATTGTCTAGTTCTCGAAACCATTCATAAGGATTTATTTTCTTCTTGACTAGATTTATTACAGCCGTTGTACATCAGTTTTCAAAGTCTCATGTAGCCATCCAGAACTCACTTAAAAAACAAAACAAAACAAAAAAATAACTATCGTTTCCGCCTTCACTACCACCGGCGGGAGACGATTCCACGCACTCACCACACTCTGCATTAAAAACAAACTTACCTCTGACATCTCCTCTGTACCTGTTTCCAAACACCTCTAAATTGTGGCCTGTCGAGCCAGCCATTTCAGCCTTGTGGAAAAGCATCTGACTATCCACACGATCAATGCCTCTCATTGTCCTGAGTTCTTCTATCTGGTCAACACTCGTCCTCCGTCGCTCCAAGGAGAAAAGGCCAAGTTCACTCAACCTATTCTCATAAGGTATTCTACCCAGTCCAGACAACAGCCTTGTAAATCTATGCACCCTTTCTATGGTTTCCACGTCCTTCCTGTAGTGAGGCAACGAGAAATGAGAACAGTACTCCAAGTACGATAGACCGAGGCCCTAAACAGCTGCAATATTATCTCTTGGCTCCTAAACCCAATGCCACTAATGATGAAGGCCAATGCACCGTATGCCTTCTTAACCACAGAGTCCACCTGCCAGGCAGCTTCGAGTGTCCTATAGACTCGGACCTCAAGATCCCTCTGATCCTCCGCACTGCCAAGAGTCTTGCCATTACTGATACAGTCTGCCATCATATTTGACCTACCAAAATGAGCCAGCTCACACTTATCTGGTTTGATCTCCATCTGCCATTTCTCAGTCCAGATTTGCATTCGATCAATATCCCTCAGTAACCTCTGTCAGACCTTTACGCTATCCATAACCCCCCTAACCATTGTGTCATCAGCAAATTTGCTAACTCATCCCTTCACATCCTCATAGAGATCATTAAAAAAAATGCAAAGTTTTTTGAACCTTTCATCAGCTCCTCTTTTCTTCTTGACTAGATTTACAGCAGCCTTTGTACACCACGGAACTTGTACCTTACCATTCTTTCCATGTCTCATTGGAATTTACCCATTCAGAGCCCGAAACAGCTATCTCCTGAACATTTGCCACATTTATTCCGTACGTATCCCCGAGAACACCTGTTTCCAATTTGTCTTCCAAATTCCTGCCCGAAAGCCTCACAATTCCCCTTACTCTATTTAAACATTTCCCAAATTTGTCTGCTCCTATCCCTCTCCAATGTTGTGGTAAAGGAGATAGAATTGTGATCACTATCTCGGAAATGCTCTCCCACTGAGAGACCTGACAACTGGCCAGGTTCATTTCCCAATATCAGATAAAGTACAGCCTCTGCTATTGTGGGCCTATGTACATATAATGTCAACAAACCCTCCTGAACACACCTAACAAACTCTGCCCCATGTAAACCCCTCACTCCAGGGATATGCCAATCATTATTTTGGGTTACTAAAATCTTCCACCACAACAACCCTGCTATTAGTACTCTTTTCCAGAATCTGTCTCCGTATCTGCTCCTCGATGTCCCTGTTAATAGTGGGTGGTATATAAACACACCCTTTATAGTTATTGATCCCTTCCTATTCCTAACTTCCACTCACAGAGATTCCGTAGAAAACCCTTCAATGACTTCCTCCTTTTCTGCAGCCATTACACTATCTCTGATGAACAGTGCCACCACCCACCCCGTTCCATGTCCTTCCTGAAACATCTACAGCCTGGCACCTGAAGTAGCAGTTTATGCCCCTGCACCATCCAAGTCTCTGTCATTGCCACAATATTGTAGTTCCAAGTGCTGATCCATGCTCTACACTCCTGCGCTCCTCGCGTTAATTTAGATACATCTCAAGCCATCGACCAGAGCGAGTTCTTTCTCTATCATCTGCCTATCCTCCCTTTCGCACTGTCTCTAAGCTTTCTCTGTTTGTGAGCCAATCTCTCTATCCTCCGTCAATTCAGTTTGGTTCTCAACCTCCCGCAATTCTAGTTTAAACTCTCCCCAACACCTTAGCAAACCTTTCCGACAGGAGGTTGGTCCTCTCGGATTCAAGTGCAACCCCTCGTTTTTGTACATGTCCAACCTGTTGCACAAGAGCTTCCAGTGATCCAGAAGTCTAACTCCCTGCCGCCTGCTCCAATCCCTCAGCCACTCATTTATCCTCCACGTCATTCTATTCCTATGCTGACTGTCAGGTGGCACAGACAGTAATCCCCAGATTACTACCTTTGAGGTCCTGCTTATCAACTTCTTTGTGAAGTTAAGAAATGGAAAGGGTAAAAAGACACTAATAGCAGTTATACACAGGCCTTCAAAATACAGCAGGGATGTGGACTACCAGTTACAGCTGAAAATACGAAAGGCGTGTCAGAAGGAAATTGTCAAGATAAGTATGGGGGATTTTAATATGAAAGTGGATTGGGAAAGTCAGGAAGGTACTGGATCTCAGGATAGGGAGCTTATAGAATGCCCAAGGGATGGATTTTTGGAGCAAATTGTCCATACGCCCACCAGGGGATCAGCTGTTTTGGATTGGGTACTGTGTAATGAACCTGAGGCGATTGAGTTCAGTTTCAAATTTGAAAAGGAGAAGCTGCTGCCAGGTGTATGAATATTTCAGTGGAACAAAGGAAATTACAGTGGTATGAGAGAGGAACGGCCCAAGTCGAATGGAAAATTAATCTAGATGGAGGGACGGTAGAGCAGAATTGGATGAAATTCATACAACATGTATACCGAGTTCAATACTGTTGCGGGGGAAGACTTACCTGAGACAAGCTGTGGGTACCGGATCTCTGGCACCGAGTCTGGTTCCGCAGTACAGAAGGGAGGGTGGAAAAAGAGGGGAGCGGTAGTGATAGAGCACACGATAGATATAGGTACAGACAGGAGGTTCTGTGGTCGTGACAGAGACTCCCGGATGGTTTGCTGCCTCCGGGGTGCCAGGGTCAGGGATGTCTCTGATCGCTTGCAGAGTATTCTAAAGTGGGAGGGCGAACAGCCACATGTCATGGTACACATCGGTACCAATGACGTAGGAAGAAAGAGAGAGGAGGTCCTGAAGAGTGAGTATAGAGAGCTTGGTAGGAAGTTAAAATGCGGGACCTGAAGGGTGTTAATCTCAGGATTGCTACATGTGCCACGTGACAGTGAAGGAAAGAATAGGATGCTGTGGCGGATTAACACGTGGCTGAGGTACTAGCGTAGGGGGCGGAGTTTCAGAGTTCAGTATCATTGGGACCTCTTCTGGGGCAGGTGGGACCTGTACAAGAAGACGGGTTGCACCGAAACTACAATGGGACCCAATATCCTTGCAGGGTGGTTTGTTACTGCTATTGGGGATGGTTTAAACTAGATTTGCAGGGGGATGGAAAACAGAGTGCCAGACCAGATAGTGGAGCGGGGAATTAAATGATGTTAAAAGTTCATGTAATATCACAATAGAAGGGTTGTGTAAGGGAGCAGGGGGGAATCAAACAGGAGAACATGAGTTGAGATTTATGGGGCAAAGGTTTAGGACTAGCACGAGGGGGAACTTCTTTACTCAGAGAGTTGTGGCTGTGTGGAACGAGCTTCCAGTACAAGTGGTAGAGGCAGGTTCGGTATTGTCATTTAAAGATTAAAATGGATAGATATATGGACAGGAAAGGTATGGAGTGTTATGGGCTGAGTGCATGTTGGTGGGACTAGGTGAGAATAAGCGTTCGATACGGACTAGAAGGGCCGATATGGCCTCTTTCCGTGCTGTATTTGATATATGGTTATATGGCTATATGTGTGTGCTGGTAATAATCTCGGAGTTGTGCCTATTTTACGGATGACACCAAGATAGTTGGAGGAGCAGGAAGTGTTGAAGAAACGGAAAAGGTACAGAGGGACATGGTCAGTTCTGGAGAGTGGGCAAACAAATGGCAGATGAAATATTATGTTGAGAAATTGTCGCGGAAAAGGAATACTCGGACCTGGAGGGATAGTTCCGTGGAAATTTCTTTATTTGTCACATGACATCATGGGGAGCCTAGAACCAAAAAGCGGGATCCTGGAGCTCCCTCAAACAAAAAAACTCAGTCATATTTATACATCAATTGTACGTGACAAGAGACACTTAATTGGATTTTTTTTTTTACTGAAGTAAAGGTCACGTGCCTCAGGACATTGTATGACCAGATAATTCCTTATTTGAACATTTGTCGAGCATTTTCAGAGAATGCTACAGAATAGGGAAGTAGCAAAAATATGTTATTCAGCTGAAACACATTTTACTTAAGTGTTACTTCTCAAAACACATATTAGGCCAGCTGGCTCGAACGTAGACACTTAGAAATTCTCAGAACAAAGAGGTACAGATGCAGTTATATTTATATCTCAGTTGCGAGGCACATTTCAGTCACACATAGTACATTAGTTACAGACAAATGATTGTGGTCATCGAATGCACATTTTAAGACAAATCATTAGCCCCCAATGCCCATTGCAATGCAAGGCCTCGATATTTTCTTCCACAGTTCCCTCCTTGTTAATCTTCTAGATTAACACTTTTTACTGGGGTAATTTCTCCTCCTCCTCATAAGGAGAAGGGTCTCTCCTTGCCTGGGAACAGCTCTTCTCCCACCAATGTTCCTTGCTGGCTTTCATCATTCGGGGTACCATAGGGACACCTTGAGGGCCAGACAAGGCTCTTTTTCATTTATTGATAACAGCTGAATTGCAGTGCTGAGCATACACAGCACCCCAAAACACATATCATCGCCACTATAACGATTCCAATGCGTTACCCAGCTTCCCCAGCCAGAAAACCAACCCTTTATTATCTCCCACTGCTTTTTCACCGGACCAAAATTCTTGAACTGTTTCCCTATCTTTCTAATCTCCTCTATCTTCACTTTTATGTGCTGATCAGTTATATTTTCAGAGTCATCGGGGATACAGGTGCAACATTCTTTCCCTACTAACGGACAGATCCCTCCTTCTTAGGCTAATACTTCTTCTCCACTTTCCTCTTTCTTTGTATTTGCCCGCCGACGCTGTTAGGTAATCAATCAGTCCCAACCCCAATATGACTATCACCACTACTCCTTTCATGTGAGTCCTCTATTGAGCATATATTTTGTTAATAATCAGTCACCATGTATGTAACATGAGGTGCAGGTTAAAATAAATTTATGTCCCGGTCTCTCAGTTACACTTTGCTCTTGGTTCTCAGAGCCGTTCCCCTCTCTCTCGGGGAAGATGTGACCTGTTCGGTGTTTCATATCGTCCTTGTCGTGGTGCAATCTGCGCCTGCTGGCATGTGTTCAGTCAGGTTTCTCGGTCACCTTAACACTGTATGGGTCGTCATCGGCCCGGGAGAGAAAGAGTCTTTATCCACCTATCTCACATTTATTCTGTCTGCCCTGTTAACAGATGCCTGTTACCTTCAGCTAAAGGTGCCTGGGCTTGCCGGACCCTCTCATACAATTTCCCTGCCCCCTGACGCAATGCTTGTGCGTATTTCAGTACTTTCTTATCATTGCATATTGGTACTACTTTTTCTGTGGTCATGGGAGGCTTAGTTCCTGCTGTCATCGGCCGCCCCATCAATATTTAATGAGGAGTAAGTCCTGTATTTCTATCCTTCCAATTTCACATCGTGTACATTATTGAGGGCATTGCTTCTGGCCGCCCGAGACCGTTTTGCTGACAAATATTTGTCAAAGCCGCTTTTATTTTCCCGTTTGCTCTTTCCACTATACCAGAATACTGAGATTGTTAGGGGATATGCAATTTCTACTGGAACGCCAAGATTTCCTTCAGTCCCTGTACTAATGGATTTACGAAGGGGAAATCGTGCTTGAATCGGGTAATTTTTTGAGTATACACTATGAAAATGGACAAGGGACAGCCAGTGGATATAGTGCACCTGGACTTTCAGAAATCCTTTCATATAGTCCCACATAGGAGATTAGTGGGCAAAATTAGGGCACATGGTATTTGGGGCAGAATACTGAGATGGACTGACAATTGACTTGTTGACAGGAAACAAAGAGCAGCGATAACGGGTCTCGTTTGGAATGGCAGACCGTGAACAGTTGGGTACTGCAGGGTCCAGTGCTGGTACCGCAGCTGCTTACAATATACATTAATAATTTAGATGAAGGGATTAAAAGTAACATTACCAAATTTTCAAGTGGCACAAAGCTGTGTGGCTGTGTGAAATGTGAGGAGGTTGTTATGGGAATGCAGGGTGACTTGAACAGACTGAGTCAGCGGGCGGATGCATAGCAGATGCAGTTTAATGTTGATAAATGTGGGGTTATCCACTTTGGTGGTAAGAACCACCAGACTATTCTCTACATAGAGTGACGTTCTGAAAAAGGGAAGTACAACGAGATCTAGGTGTTCTTGTACATCAGTCACTGAAAGCAAGCATGCAGGCACAACAGGCAGTGAAGAAAGCTAAGGGCATGATGGCCTTCATAACAAGGGAAATTGAGTATAGGAGCAAAGATGTCCTTCTGCAGCTGTACACGGCCCTGGTGAGACCACACTTGGAGTATTGTGTTCAGTTCTGGTCTCCAAATTTGAGGAAGTACATTCTTGCTATTGAAGGAATGCAGCGTAGGTTCACAAGGTTAATTCTCGAGATGGCGGGACTGGCATATAGAACATAGAACATAGAATAGTACAACACAGTACAGGCCCTTCGGCCCACAATGTTGTGCCGACCCTCAAACCCTGCCTGCCATATAAGCCCCCACCTAATTTCCTCCATATACCTGTCCAGTAGTCTCTTCAACTTCACTCGTGTCTCTGCCTCCACCACTGACTCAGCCAATGCATTCCACGCACGAACCATTCTCTGAGTAAAAAACTTCTTTTAATATCCCCCTTGAACTTCCCACTCCTTACCTCAAAGCCATGTCCTCTAGTATTGAGCAGTGGTGCCCTAGGGAAGAGGCGCTGGCTGTCCACTCTATCTATTCCTCTTATTATATTTTACACCTCTATCATGTCTCCTCTCATCCTCCTCCTCTCGAAAGAGTAAAGCCCTAGCTCCGTTAATCTCGGATCATAATGCATACATTCTAAACCAGGCAGCATCCTGGTAAATTTCCTCTGCACCCTTTCCAATGCTTCCACATCCTTCCTATAGAGAGGTAACCAGAACTGGACACAGTACTCCAAGTGTGGCCTAACCAGAGTTTTATACAGCTGCATCATTACATCGCGACTCTTAAACTCTATCCCTCGACTTAGGAAAGCTAACACCCCATAAGCTTTCTTAACTACCGTATCCACCTGTGAGGCAACTTTCAGGAATTTGTGGACATGTACCCCGAGATCCCTCTGCTCCTCCACACTACCAAGTATCTTGTCATTTACTTTGCACTCTGCCTTGGAGTTTGCCCTTCCAAATTGTACCACCTCACACTTCTCTGGGTTGAAGTCCATCTGCAACTTTTGCATCCTATCAATGTCTCTCTGCAATCTTTGACAATCCTCTACACTATCTACAACACCACCAACCTTTGTGTCGTCTGCAAACTTGCCACCCCACCGTTTTACCCGCACATCCAGGTCGTTAATAAAAATCACGAAAAGTAGATATCCCACAACAGATCCTTGTGGGACACCACTAGCCACACCTCCCTCTGTCTTCTACAGGCAAGCCAATTCTGAATCCACCTGGCCAAACTTCCCTGGATCCCATGCCTTCTGACTTTCTGAATAAGCCTACCGTGTGGAACCTTGTCAAATGCCTCAGTAAAATACATATGGATCACATCGACTGCACTACCATCATCCATATGCCTGGTCACCTCCTCAAGGGACTCTATCAGGCTTGTTAGACACGATCTGCCCTTCAGAAAGCCATACTGATTGTCCCTGATCAGACCATGATTCTGTAAATGCTTATAGATCCTATCTCTAAGAATCTTTTCCAACAGTTTTCCCACCACAGACGTAAGACTCACTGGTCTATAATTACCCGGACTATCCCTACTACCTTTTTTGAGCAAGGGGACAACATTCGCCTCCCTCCAATCCTCCGGTACCATTCCCGTGGACAACGAGGACATAAAGATCCTTGCCAGACCTCAGCAATCTCTTCTCTCCCCTCGTGGAGCAGCCTGGGCAATATTCCGTCAGGCTCCGGGGACTTACCTGTCCTAATGTATTTTAACAACTCCAACACCTCCTCTCCCTTAATATCAACATCCTCCAGAACAACAACTTCACTCATATTGTCCTCACTATCATCAAGTTCCCTCTCATTGGTGAATACCGAAGAGAAGTATTCATTGAGGACCTCGCTCACTTCCACAGCCTCCAGGCACATCTTCCCACCTTTATCTCTAATCGGTCCTACCTTCACTCCTGTCATCCTTTTTTTCTTCACATAATGGAAGAATGCCTTGGGGTTTTCCTTTACCCTACTTGCCAAGGCCTTCTCTTGCCCCCTTCTTGCTCTTCTCAGCCCCTTCTTAAGCTCCTTTCTTGCTTCCCTATATTCCTCAATAGACCCATCTGATCCTTCCTTCCTAAACCTCATGTATGCTGCCTTCTTCCACCTGACTAGATTTTCCACCTCACTTGTCACCCATGGTTCCTTCACCCTACCATTATTTATCTTCCTGACCGGGACAAATTTATCCTTAACATCCCGCAAGAGATCTCTAAACATCGACCACATGTCCATAATACATTTCCCTGCAAAAACATCATCCCAATTCACACCCCCAAGTTCTATCCTTATAGCCTCATAATGTGCTTTTTCCCAATTAAAAATGTCCCTGTCCTCTTTAATTCTATCCTTTTCCATGATGACGCTAAAGGCCAGGGAGCGGTGGTCACTGTCCCCCAGATGCTCAACCAGTGAGACATCTGTGACCTGACCCAGTTCATTACTTAATATTACATCTAGTATAGCATTCTCCCTGGTCGGCCTGTCCACATACTGTGACAGGAATCCGTCCTGGGCACCCTTAACAAACTCTGCCCCATCAAAACCGTTCGAACTAATCAGGTGCCAATCAAGATTAGGGCAGTTAAAGTCACCCATGATAACAACCCTGTTATTTTTGCACCTTTCCAAAATCTGCCTCCCAATCTGCTCCTCTGTATCTCTGCTGCTACCAGCGGGCCTGTAGAACACCCCCAACAGAATAACTACTCCTTTCTTGTCCCTGACTTCCACCCATATTGACTCAAAAGAGGATCCTCCTACAATACCCACACTTTCTGTAACTGTAATAGTATCCCTGACCAGTAATGCCACCCCTCCTCCCCTTTTTCCGCCCTCCCTATCCATTTTAAAACACTGAAATCCAGGAATATTGAGAATCCATTCCTGCCATGGTGCCAGACAAGTCTCTGTAATGGCCACTACATCATAATTCCATGTATGTATCCAAGCCCTCAGTTCATCACCTTTGTTCCTGATGCATCTTGCATTGAGGTACACACATTTCAGCCCTTCTACCTTACTGTCTTTACACCGTTTATTCTGCTTCTTTCCTCAAAGCCTCTCTATATGTTAGATCTGGCTTTACTCCATGCACTTTTTTCACTGCTCTATCGCTCTGGGTCCTATCCCCCTCGCAAATTAGTTTAAATCCTCCCGAACCATGCTAGCAAACCTACCTGCAAGGATATTGCTCCCCTTCGAGTTCAGGTGCAACCCATCCAATCTGTACAGGTCCCACCTTCCCCAGAAGAGATCCCAATGATCCAAAAATCTAAAATCCTGCTCCCTGCACCAACTCCTCAGCCACGCATTCAACTGCCACCTCCTCCAATTCTTACCATCACTGTCACGTAGCGCTTGTAACAATCCTGAGAAGGCCACCCTTGAGGTCCTGTTCTTCAGCCTTCTGCCTAGTTCCCGAAACTCACACTTCAGAACCTCATCCTTCTTCCTGCCTATGTCGTTGGTCCCAACATGTATCACGACTTCTGGTTGCTTTCTCTCTTGTACCAGGATGTCGTGCACCCGATCAGAGACATCCCGGACCCTGGCACCCGGGAGGCAACAAACCATGCGGGTGTCCTTCTCACGTCCACAAAATCTCCTGTCTGCTCCCCTGACAAAAGAGTCTCCAATGACGACAGCTCTCCTCTTCTCCGTCCCACCTTTCTGCACCACAGGGTCAGACTCAGTGCCGGAGGCCCTGCAACCGTGGCTCACACCTGATCGGTCGTCCCCGCCAACAGTATCCAGGACGGTAAACTTATTATTCAGGGGAATGGCTACATGGGTGTTCTGCACTACCTGTCTGCTCACCTTCGCTTTCCCCCCTCTGAATGTCACCCAACGACCTGCGTCCGACAGCCTAGGTGTGACTACCTCCTGGTAGATCTCATCTATGACTGCCTCATTCTCCCTTATGAGTCGAGGGTTATCCAGCTGCTGCTCCAGATTCCTTCTGGCAGATGTGACTCTGCGGGAGAGAGGAGTTCCCCCAAGACTGCCACATCTCACATGAGCGGCACATCACCGTCTCAGGAGACATTGTAAAAACTAACTGGGAACAAGCTCGTCTTCCGTCTCTTCTCGTCGAAGCCTCTCGAGTCAAAGCCTCATAGCTCCACTCCTTCACTGGCCTACTCACGCACTGGCCGCTTTCCACTGACCGCTTCACGTGAGCTAACCCTCTATTTATCTGTTTTAGCTTTTCAAAATGTTTGGTCACCTGCATTCGACTGCCCAATCAGCTGCTTTCTGCTGAGTCTGAGTTATTCAAATCTTGATTGACTAATCAACGGCTTTCTGCTGATCTATTCAAATCTTGATTGACTTGATTGCACAGACCAACTGCCAAATCTGCCAGAATCTCTCGAGTCAAAGCCTCAAAGTTCCACTCTTTCACTGGCCCACTCACGCACTGGCCGCTTCACTTAAACTATCCCTCTGTGTGAAAGATTAGAGCGACTGGGCGAGTATACACTGGAATTTAGAATGATGAGAGCGGATCTCATTGAAACATAAAAGATTATTCAGGGATTGGACACGCTGGAGACAGGAAGCATTTTCCCGCTGATGGGTGAGTCCAGAACCAGAGGCCACAGTTTCAGAATAAGGGGTAGGCCATTTAGAACGGAGTTGAGGAAAACATTTTCACCCAGAGAGTGGTGGATATATGGAATACTCTGCCCCAGAAGGCTTTGGAGGCCAAGTCTCCGGATGCTCTCAAGAAAGAGATGGATAGAGCTCTTAAAGATAGCGGAATCAAAGTTTATGGGGATAAGGCAGGACCTGGATACTGATTGTGGACACTTTCCTGAGACCCTTCTCTCGTTACAGTGATGTCTGCTCCGCTGGGGGTGTCAGATGCCTGAACATTTGGTATGGGGGTTTGTAAGGAGTGGTGCGGGTCTTCCGAAGGCAGTCAGAGTCATTATTTAATAGTCTATTTCAGTACTGGGTGCCAATGGGTCACTTGCCGGTATGGAGAGTTGGGGATTAAGTCCCGTGACAGCTTTCGCTCCAGCCTCAGTCTTCTCTGTTTCAGGCTGCTGTATCTCATTTCTCGTTGGAGGTTGGTGTCTTTTAGCCACCAACTTCCGTCGTTTAAAACGACTTAGCATGTAATTAGGATCCCAATTTGGGTCGCCGTCCCCACTTAGGGTGGCGTCCTCCCAGTACTGGATTGGTCTCAAATTGAAACATCCCCCAGGCAGCCAATCCCCATGTGACCACTCATACAAATCACTGCTGTATGTCACCGTCTAGCTATCATCTCCGGTCTCTCTGATTACCATATCCACCGGAGATCCCGGCGGGACAAAGGAGTCTCCTATTTGCTGGCGGTGCCGTTTTATCTTTCTCATCTTTTTTTTGTCGGTCTTTTTCTTTACCTACCTGTAGTTGAGTGTTCAAAGGCTTCCTGTTACCTCCTGAACTCTTCGGTTTCTTCGCAGGATCAGCGCTATCGACTGCTCGCACTTCCTGTTTTACCTGTTTAGGATTTAAATTTCAGTTAAGACAACACAAAGTTTCTTTGTACACACACTCGATACACAATGATCGCTCACTGCTGGGTTTAACACTGTTACGCCGCGCACTCACGTACTTCCCCCAAAAGCTTACCTACAGCGCTCACCGGTGTTTAGAATTTTCTCGGCAGTTCCTCCTTTCCTTATCTTACAAAGAAACCACAGAAACCATAGAAAAACGACAGCACAGTAACAGGCCTTTTGACCCTTCTTGGCTGTGCCGAACCATTTTCTGTCTAGTCCCACTGAGCTGCACACGGGATATATCCCTCCATATAACTCCCATTCATGTATCCGTCCAATTTATTCTTAATGTTAAAAAGAACCCACATATACCACCTCGTCTGGCAGGTCATTCGATACTCCCACCACTCTCTGTGTGAAGAAGCCCCACCAATGCTCCCTTTAAACTTCCCCCCCCTCATTCTTAACCCATGTCCTCTGTTTTTTTTCTCCCCCTGCCTCAGTGGAAAAAGCCGGCTTGCATTCACTCTATCTATACCCATCATAATTTTATATACCTCTATCAAATCTCCCCTCATTCTTCTACGCTCCAGGGAATAAAGTCCTAACCTATTCAACCTTTCTCTGTAACTGAGTTTCTCAAGTGCCGGCAACATCCTTGTAAACCTTCTCTGCACTCTTTCAACATTATTTATATCCTTCCTGTAATTTGGTGACCAAAACTGAACATAATACTCAAGATTCGGCCTCACCAATACCTTATACAACCTCAGCATAACATTCCAGCTCTTACACTCAATACTTTGATTAGTAAAGGCCAATGCACCAAAAGCTCTCTTTACGACCCTATCTACCTGTGACGCCACTTTTAGGGAAATTTGTATCGGGATTCAAGATCCCTCTGTTCCACTGTACTCCTCAGTGCCTTACCATTAACCCTGTATGTTCTCCCTTGGTTTGTCCTTCCAACGTGCAATAACTCAGACTTGTCTGTATTAAACTCCATCTGCTATTTTTCGGCCCATTTTTCCAGCTGGTCCAAGTTCCTCTGCAAGCTCCGAAAACCTTCCTGATTGTCCACTACACCTCCGATCTTTGTATCATCGGCAAATTTGCTGAGCCAATTTACCACATTATCATCCAGATCATTGTTGTAGATGACAAATAACAATGGACTCAGCACCGATCCCTCTGGCACACCACTAGTCACAGGTCTCCACTCGGAGAAGCAATTCTCTACAACCACTCTTTGGCTACTTCCTTTGAGCCAATGTCTAATCCAATATACCACCTCTCCATGTATACCTAGCGACTGAGTTTTCCTAACTAACTTCCCATGCGAGACGTTGTCAAAAGTCTTACTGAAGTCCATGTAGACAATATCCACTGCCTTCCCTTCATCCACTTGCCTGGTAACCTCCTCGAAGAACTCCAATAGATTGGTCAAACATGACCTACCACGCACAAAGCCATGTTGACTCTCCCTGATAAGTCCCTGTCTACCTAAATGCTTGTAGATTCTGTTTCTTAGTACTCCCTCCAATAACTTACATATTACCGACCTTAAACTTACCGGACTATAATTTCCCAAATTACTTTTCGATCCTTTTTTAAACAACGGAACAACATGAACCACTCACCAATCCTCCGGCACCTCACCCGTAGACAGCGACATTTTAAATATTTCTGCCAGGGCCCCTGCAATTTCAACACTAGTCTCCTTCAAGGTCCGAGGGAACACCCTGTCAGGTCCCGGGGATTTATCCATCTTAATTTTCCTGAAGACAGCAAGCACCTCCTCCTTTTCAATCTGCACAGTTTCCATGATCTCACTACATGTTTCCCTTAATTCCATAGACTTCATGCCAGTTTTCTTAGTAAATACTGACGCAAAAAAAAAATATTTATGATCTCCCCCATTTCCTTTGGTTCCGCACATAGCCGACCACTCTGATCTTCAAGAGGACCAATTTTATCCCTACCAATCCTTTTGCTCTTAATATTCCTGTAAGAGCTCTTTGGATTATCCTTCACTTTGACTGCCAAGGCAACCTCATATTTTCTTTTAGCCTTCCTGATTTCTTTCTTAAGTATTTTCTTGCACTTCTTATACTCCTCCAGCACCTCATTTACTCCCTGTTTCCTATACATGTCATACAACACCCACTTCTTCATTATCAGAGTTGCAATATCCCTTGAGAACCAAGGTTCCTTATTCCTATTCACTTTGCTTTTAACCCTGACAGGAACGTACAAACTCTGCAATCAAAATTTTCCTTTGAAGGCTTCCCATGGACCACATCTGTTCCAGAGAACAACCTGTCCCAATCAACGCTTTTTAGATCCTTTCTCATTTCTTCAAATTTGGCCTTCTTCCAGTTCAGAATCTCAACCCTAGGACCAGCTCTATCCTTGTCCATGATCAAGTTGAAACTAATGGTGCTACGATCACTGGTACCAAAGTGCTCCCCTACACAGACTTCCGTCACTTGTCCTAACTCGTTTCATAACAGGAGATCCAATATTGCATCCCCTCTAGTTGGTCCCTCTATATATTGATTTAGAAAACTTTCCTGAACACATTTTACCAACATTAAACCATCTAGACCCCTAACAGTATGGGAGTCCCAATCAATGTATGGAAAATTCAAGTACCCTACCACCACGACTTTATGTTTCCTGCAGTTGCCTGCTATCTCTCTGCAGATTTGCTCTTCCAATTCTCGTTAACTATTGGGTGGTCTCTAATACTATCCCACTAATGTGGCCATACCTTTCCTGTTTCTCAGCTCCACACAGAAGGACTCAGTAGACAAGCCCTCTAATCTGTCCTGCCTGAGCTCTGCTGTTATATTTTCCCTAACAAGCAATGCTACTCCCCCACCTTTCATTCCTCTACCTCGATCACATCTGAAACATCGAAATCCTGGAATATTAAGCTGCCAGTCCTGCCCCTCCTGTAGCGAAGTTTCACTAATTGCTATAACGTCATAATTCCTCGTGTCAATTCACGCCGTCTCACCTAACCCCCTTCCCCGCAATACTCCTAGCATTGAAATATATACACCTCAGAAGATTTTTACCACCACTCACAAAATTCCTATTAGCGGATTTGCTTGAACTTTTAGCATCATTTATTTTCACCCCAGCCACCCTGTCAGCTCTGGCATTCTGGTTCCCATCCCCCTGCAAATCTAGTTTAAAGCCTCCCCAATAGCACAAACAAACTTCCCTGAAAGGAATCGGTCCCTCTGTAGTTCAAGTGTGACCCGTCTCTCTTGTACAGGTCTCACCTGCCCAAAACAGGTCCCAGTGATCCTGCCTCTGCCCCCTACACCAGTTACTCAGCCACTTCTTCATCTTCCAGTGCATCCTATTCTTACCCTCACTGGCACGTGGCACAGGTAGCAATCCTGAGATTACCACCCTTGAGGTCCTGCTTTTCAACTTCCTACCAAGCTCTCTATACTCACTCTCCAGGACCTCCTCACTCTTCCTTGCTATGTCATTGGTACCAATGTGCACCACGACATCTGGCTGATCACCCTCCCACTTCAGAATGTCATGCAGTCGATCAGAGACATCCTTGACCCTGGCACCCGGGAGGCAACAAACCATCCTCGATTCCCTGTCACGACCACAGAACCTCCTATCTGCACCTCTAATTTTCGAGTCCCCTATCACTACCGTTGGCCCTTTTTTCCACCGTCCCTTCTGCACTGCAGAGCCAGACTCAGTGTCAGAGATCCGACTACTGCAGCTAGTCTTCTGAGCGGTAGCCTTCCTTTAAAAAAACATCAGTCCCACTTTCAGCTAGGACGTGTGTTTTTTGAATCTTCTCCTCGGCCGAACCCCAGGACGTCGGCATCGGCCGACGCCAGGGGGCAGGAATAAATTTCTCCTCGAAATGGGAGGGAGAGGAGCCAGAGGTCGTGGTACATAGAGGTGCCAATAGCATTGGTAGGAAAAGGGAAGAGGTCCTGAAAGGATAGGACAGCGAGTTCGGAAGGGAGTTGAGAAGAAGGATAGAAAAGGTAGTAATCTCGGGATTACTGCCTGTGCCACATGACAATGAGAGTAGAAATGCAATGAGGTGGAGGATAAATGTGTGCCTGAGGGATAGGAGCAGGGGGAACGATTTAAAGTTTATGGATCATTGGGACCTCTTTTGGCGCAGGTGTGAACTGTACAAAAAGGACGTGTTGCACTTGAATCCTAGGGGGACCAATATCCTGGCGGGGGGATTTGCGAAGGCTACTGGGGAGATATTAAACTACATTGGTTGGAGGGTGGGTGTGGTAGGAATCAAATTGAAAATACTAGGAGGGAGCAGGTTAGTTCACAAATAGACAACGCTAGTAGGGAGTCTGTGAGGGAGGATAGACAGGGGACAGAGTACGGGAACACTCAGACCGAAGGTATAGGGGAAAAAGAAGAAAAGGAAAAATAGGGAACAACGACCTTTGCACAATTAGGGATACACAGAAGAGTAAGAGGTGGAGATTTTCTTAAATGCTAGGAGCATTGTAAGAAAGTTGGATGAGCTTAGAGCATAGATCGATACCTGGAAATACGATGTTGTAGCTATTAGTGAAACATGGTAGCAGGAGGAGTACGATTGGCAACTAATATTCCTGGATTTCTTTGCTTCAGGTTTGATAGAATAGGAGGGAAAAGAGGGGGATGCGTTGCATTGCTTGTAAAAGAAAATATAATAGTGGTGCTCCGGCAAGATAGATTAGTGGACTCGTCTAGGGATGCTATTTGGGTGGAATTGAGGAATCGGAAAGGTGTGGTGACTCTTATACGGGTGCATTATAGACCGCATAATGGGGAGCGAGAATTGGAGGAGCAAATTTGTGAGGAGATAGTAGTAAGCACAAGGTTGTGATTGTGGGGGATTTTAATTTTCCACACATTGACTGGAAAGCCCGTTCTGTAAAAGGGCTGGATGGTTTGGAGTTTGTAAAATGTGTGCAAGACAGTTTTTTGCAGCAATACATAGAGGTACCAACTGGAAAAGGGGCAGTGTTGGATCCCCTGTTAAGGAATGAGATAGGGCAGGTGACGGCGGTATGTGTTGGGGAGCACGTCGGGTCCAGTGATCACAATACCATTAGTTTCAATATAATTATGGAGAAGGATAGGACTGCACCAGGGTTGAGATTTTTGATTGTAGAAAGGCTAACTTTGAGGAGATGGGAAAGGAATTAGAAGGAGTGGATTGGGGCAATTTGTTTATGGGAATGATGTAATAGAGAAATGGAGGTTATTTAAAGGTGAACGTTTGTGAGTACATGATCTTTATGTTCTTGTTAGGTTGAAAGGAAAGGTTAAAAGTTTGAGAGAGCCATGGTTTTCAAGGGATATTGGAAAGTTGGTTCGGAAAAAAAGAGAAAGATCTACAATAAATATAGTCAGCTTGGAGTAAATGGGGTGCTCGAGTAATATAGAGAATGTAAAACGAATCTTAAGTAGTAATTAGAAAAAGCTAATAGAAGATATGAGGCTGCTTTGGCAAGTAAGTTCAAAATAAATCCAAAAGGGCTCTACAGTTATAATAATAGCAAATGGATAATGAGGGATAAAATTGGTCCCTTAGAGAATCAGAGTGGGCGGCTCTGTGCGGAGCCAAAAGAGATGGGGGATATTTTGAACAACTTATTTTCTTTGGTATTCACTAAGGAGAAGGATATTGAATTGTGCAAGGCAAAGGAAACAAGGGCTAGTTATGGGAAGTAATGATTAAAAAGAGGAATTACGGGCACTCTTTAGGAATATAAAAGTGGATAAGTCTCCGGGTCCGAACAGGATTATCCATAGGACCTTGAGCGAAGTTAGTGTGGAAATAGAAGGGGCTCTGACAGAAATACCTCAAATGTCATTTGAAAAGCGGATGGTGCCGGAAGATTGGCGTGTTGCTCATGACGTTCCATTGCTTAAAACAAGTGTTCTAATATTAAACCTAGAAATTATCGGCCTGTGAGTTTGTCGTCAGTGTTGGGTAAATTGCTGGAAAGTATTTTTAGAGATGGTATATATAATAACCAGGATAGACCGGGTCTGATTAGGAACAGTTAACATGGATTTGTGCGTGGGAAGTCATGTTTGACAAATCTTAATGATTTTTTTGATGAGGTTACTCGGAAAGTTGATGAGGGTAAAGCGGTGGGAGTTGTCTATATGGACTTCAGTAAGGCCTTTGACAAGGTTTCACACGGAAGGTTAGTTAGGAAGGTTCAATCGTTAGGTATTAGTATTGAAGTAGAAAAATGGATTCAGCAGTGGCTGGATGGGAGACGCCAGAGAGAAGCGGTGGATAACTGTGTGTCAGATTGGAGGACGGTGTCTAGTGTTGTGACTCAGGGATCTGTACTGGGTCCAATGTTGTTTGTCATATATATTAATGATCTGGAAGATGTTGTGGTAAATTGGAATAGTAAATATGCAGATGATACGAAGATAGGTAGAGTTTGGATAATGAAGTAAGTTTTCAAAGCTTGCAGTGACATTTAGATCATTTAGAAGAGTGGGTCGAAAGAAGGAAGATTGAGTTTAATGCTGAATTTGGTGCTATATTTTGGTAGTACTAATCAGAATAGGAATGCATGGGAAATGGCAGGGCACTGCAGAATGCAGTAGAGCAGAGGGAACTAGGAATAAAGGTGCATGTTCCCTGAAGGTGGAATCTGATGTGGATACGGGAGTGAAGAAAGCTTTTGATATGCAGTTCTTTATAAAGCAAAGCATTGAGTACAGGTGTTGGGATGTAAATTTGAAATTGTATATGGCATTTGTGAGTCCACATTTGGAGTATTGTGTACAGTCGGTTTACCGAATTATAAGAAAGATGTCAATAAAAATGAGAGAGTACAGAGGAGGTTTACTTAAGTGCTGCCTGGGTTTCATCTCCTGAGTTACAGAGAAAGGTTGCACAAGTTTGGTGTTTATTCTTTGGAGCGTAGAAGGTTGAGGGGGGACATGATAAAGGTATTTAAAGTTATGAGGGGGATAGATAGAATTGACGGGGACAGACTTTTTCCATTGAGAGTAGGGGGAGATTCAAACAGGAGGACATGAGATGAGAGTTAAAGGGCAAACGTTTAGGGGTAACATGAAGGGGAACTTCTTTACTGAGAGCGTGGTAACTGTGTGGAACGAGATTCCAGTAGAAGTGGTAGAGGCAGGTTAGATATTGTCATTTAAGGAACAAAATCGATAGGTATATGGACAGGAAAGGGATGGAGGGCTATGGTCTGAGTGCATGTTGGTTGGACTAGGTGAGAGTAAGCGTTCGGCATGGACTAGAAGGGCCGAGATGGCCTCTTTCCCTGATGTAATTGATATATGGTTATATGGTTATACGTGTGGTGGTAATAATCTTCGGAGGGGTGTCTATTTTACTGATGACACCAAGACAGGTGGAGGAGCAGGAGGTGTTGAAGAAACGGAAAAGTTGCAGAGGGACATGGTCAGTTTTGGAGAGTGGGCAAACAAATGGCAGATGAGATACTATATCAGGAAATTGTCGCGGGAAAGGAATACTCGGACCCGGAGGGAGAGTGCCGTGGAAATTTCTTTATTTGTCACATGATATCATGGGGAGCCCAGCACCTAAAAGCGGGATCCTGGAACTCCCTCAAACAAGAAAACTCAGTCATATTTATACATCAGTTGTACGTGACTAGAGACACATAGTTGGATTTTTTTTTACTGAAGTAAAGGTCACGTGCCTCAGGACATTGTATGACCAGATAATTCCTTATTTGAACATTTGTCGAGCATTTTCAGCGAAGCCGCAAAAATACGTTCTTGAGCAGCAGCCCATTTCACTGAAGTGTTAGATCTCAAAGCATACAGCAGGCCAGCTGGCTCAAACGCAGACACTTAGAAATTCTCAGAACAAAGAACGACAGATGCAGTTATTTTTAGATCTCGGTTGCGAGGCACATTTCAGTCACACAGAGTAAATTAGTTACAGGCAAGTGATTGTGGACTTCGAATTCACATTTTAAAACAAATCATTAGCTCCCTCAATGACCATTACAATGCAAGGCCTTGATATTTTCTTCGAAGGAAATGTACGGCTGTACGTTTTTGAAAAATAAATAATCGGGCAGATTATTATTTAGATTGGGAGAAAAGAATCAAATATCGGAAATGCAAAGGGACCTGGGTGTCCTCGTGCAGGACACCCTAAAGGTTAACCGACAAGTTGGATCGGCAGTGAGGAAAGCAAATGCTATGTTAGCATTTGTTTCAATAAAAACGTGTCTAAGAGTGAGGAGGTGCTGATGAGGCTGTATTGGAAAACTGTGTGCAGGTTTCCGCCCCCTAACTTAGAAGAGATGTACTGATGTTGGAGAGAGTTCAGAGAAGATTCAGGAGGATCATTCCTGGAATGCAGGGGCTAAAATATGAAGAGTTTTTATCTGTTCTTGGACTGTATTCATTAGAGTACAGAAGAATAAGAGGGGGTCTCATAGAAACATTTCGAATTTTGGCAGGGTTGGACAGAGTAGATATGCAAAGGCTGTTTCCCTTGGTGGGTGACTCCAGGACAAGAGGTCACAGTCTTAGAATTAGAGGGTACCCATTTAAATCAGAGATGAGGAGAAATGTTTTCTTTCAGAGGATTGTGGACTTATGGAATTCGGTGCCTCAAACAGCTGTGGAGCCCCGATCATGGAGGGTGTTTAAGGCGTAGATTAGTATGTATCTGATAAGTCAAGGTATCAACGTATATGAGGGGAAAGCCTGAAATTGGAACTAGATGGGAGAATGATTAGGCTCATGGTGCAGTGACGGAGCAGACTCGACGGTCCGAATGGCCTACTTCAACTCCTTTGTCCTGTGTTCTTGTTTCCTAACTTCCTGCAGTATTTTTTCAGGACCTCCTCCTTGTTCCTGCCTATGTCGTTGGTACCAGTCTGTTCCACGACCTCTGGCTATTCTCCCTCCCACTTCAAGTTATCGCGAACGCGATCAGAAACATCCAGGATCCTGGACGATCAGATAGAAACCATAGAAAAAAAAAAAAAAAACTACAGCACAGAAACAGGCCTTTTGGCCCTTCTTGGCTGTGCCGAACCATTTTCTGCCTTGTCCCACTGACCTGCACACGGACCATATCCCTCCATACTCCTCTCATCCATGTATTTGTCCAATTTATTCTTAAATGTTAAAAATAACCCGCGTTTACCACCTCGTCTGGCAGCTCATTCCACACTCCCAACACTCTCTGTGAAGAAGTTCCTCCGTTATGTTCCCTTTAAACTTCCCCCCTCACCCTTAACCCATGCCCTCTGCTTTTTTACTCGCCTCAGTGAGAAAACCCGCTTGGATTCACTCAATCTATACCCATCATAATTTTATATACCTCTATCAAATCTCCCCTCATTTTTCTACGCTCCAGGGAATAAAGTCCTAACCTATTCAACCTTTCTCTGTAACTGAGTTTCTCAAGTCCCGGCAACATCCTTGTAAACCTTCTTTTCACTCTTTCAACCTTATTTATATCCTTCCTGTAATTTAGTGACCAACACTGAACGCAATAGTCGAGATTTGGCCTCACCAATGCCGTATTCAACCTCATCGTAACATTCCAGCTCTTATACTCAATACTTTGATTAATAAAGGCCAATGTACCAAAATTTCTCTTTACGACCCTATCTAATTGTGACGCCACTTTTAGGGCGTTTTGTGTCTGTATTCCCAGATCCCTCTGTTCTACTGCACTCCTCAGTGCCTTACCATTAACCCTGTATGTTCTACCTTGGTCTGTCCTTCCAACGTGCAATAACTGACACTTGTCTGTATGGAAATCCATCTGCCATTTTTCAGTCCATTTTTTCCTGCTGGTCCAAGTCCCTCTGCAAGCTTTGAAAACCTTCCTCACTGTCCACTACACCTCCAATCTTTGTATCATCAGCAAGGTTTCTGATCTAATTTGCCACATTATCATCCAGATCATTGATATAGTTGACAAGTAACAATGGACCCAGTACTGATCCCTGTGGCACACCGCTAATCACAGGCCTCCACTCTGAGAAGCAATTCTCTACTACCACTCTCTGGCTTCTTCCATTGAGCCAATGTCTAGTCCAATTTACTACTTCTCCATGACTAGCGACTGAAATTTCCTAACTAACCTCCCATGCAGGACTTTGTCAAAGGCCTTACTGAAGTCCAGGTACACAACATCCACTGCCTGGTAACCTCCTCGAAAAACTCCAATAGATTCGTCAAACATGACCTACCACGCACAAAGCCATGTTGACTCTTCCTAATAACTCCCTGTTTATCCAAATGCTTGTAGATTCTGTCTCTTAGTACTCCCTCGAATAATTTACCCACTACAGACGTTAAATTTACCGGCCTGTAATTTCCCGGATTACTTTTCGATCCTTTTTTAATCAAGGGAACAACATGAGCCACTCTCCAATCCTCCGGCACCACACTTGCAGACAGCAATATTTTAAATTTTTCTGCCATGGGCCCTGCAATTTCAACACTAGTTTCCTTCAGGGTCCGAGGGAACAGTCTGTCAGGTCGCGGAGATTTATCCGCTTTAATTTTCCTCATGACAGCAAGCACCTCCTCCTTTTCAATCTGTACAGTTTCCATGATCTCACGACTTGTTTCCCTCAATTCCATAGATTTCATGCCAGTTTCCTTGGTAAATACAGACGGGAAAAAAAAAAAAAAAAAAAAAAAAAACTTTTTAAGATCTCCCCCATTTTCTTTGGTTCCGCACTTAGCCGACCACTCTGATCTTCAAGAGGACCAATTTTATCCCTTACAATCCTTTTGCACTTAATATACCGGTAAAAATTCTTTGGATTATCCTTCCCTTTGACTGCCAAGGCTACCTCATGTCTTCTTTCAGCACTGCTGATTTCTTTCTTAAGTATTTTCTTGCACTTCTTATACTCCTCAAGCACCTGTTTCACTCCCTGTTTCCTATACATGTCATACAAAGCCCTCTTATTCTTTATCAGAGATGCAATATCCATTGAGAACCAAGGTTCCTTATTCCTAATCACTTTGTCTTTAATCCTGACAGGAACATACAAACTCTGCACTCTCAAAATTTCTCCTTTGAAGGCTTTCCACCTACCGATCACGTCTTTGCCAGAGAACAACCTGTCCCAGTCCACGCGTATTAGATCCTTCCTCATTTCTTCAAATTTGGCCTTCTTCCAGTTCAGAATCTCAACCCTAAGACCAAATCTATCCTTCTCCATGATCAAGTTGAAACTAATGTTGTTATGATCACTGGAACCAAAGTGTTCCCCTACACAGAATTCCGTCACTTGTCCTAACTCGTTTCCTCACAGGAGATCCAATATTGCATCCCCGCTAGTTGGTCCCTCAATATTGATTTAGAAAACTTTCCTGAACAGATTTTACAAACTCTAAACCATCTAGGCCCCTAACAGTATGGGAGTCCAAATCAATATATGGAAAATTAAAATCGCCTACCACCACAAATTTATGTTTCCTGCAGTTGCCTGCTATCTCTCTGCAGATTTGTTCTCCCAAATCTCGTTGACTATTGGGTGTTCTGTAATACAATCCCACTAATGTTGTAATACCTATTCTGTTTCTCAGGTACACACATAAGAACTCAGTAGACAAGCCCTGTAATCTGTCCTGCCTGAGCACTGCTGTAATATTTTCCCTAACAAGCAATGCTACTCCCCTACCTTTCGTTCCTCTGTCTCGATCACATCTGAAACATCGGAACCCTGCAATATTAAACTGCAGTTCTTCCCCCTCCTGTAGCCAAGTTTCACTAATTGCTGTAACGTCGTAATTCCACGTGTCAATCCACGCCCTCAACTCATCCGACTTCCCCGCAATACCCCTAGCATTGAAATATATACACCTCGGAAGATTTTTACCATCACTCACAACCTTTCTATTCGCGGATTTTCTTGAACTTTTAGCATCATTAATTTTCACACCAGCCACACTGTCAGCTTTGGCACTCTGGTTCTCATCCCCCCGCAAATCTAGTTTATAGCCTCCCCAATAACACTAACAAACCTCCCTGAAAGGATATTGGTTTCCCTGTAGTTCAAGTGTAACCCGTCTCTCTAGTACAGGTCCCATATGCCCCAGAAGAGTTCCCAATGATCCTGAAATCTGAAATCCTGCCCCCTACACCAGTTCCTCAGCCACTTGTTCATCCTCCAGAGCATCCTATTCTTACCCTCAGTGGCACGTAGCACAGGTAGCAATCCTGAGATTACCACCCTTGAAGTCCTGTTTTTCAACTTCCTACCAAGCTCTCTATACTCACTCTCCAGGAACTCTTCACTCTTCCTTGCTACGCTATTGATACTGATGTGTATCACGACGTCTGGCTGATCACCCTCCCACTTCAGAAAGTCATGCAAGCGATCAGAGACATCCTTGACCCTGGCACCCGGGAGGCAACAAACCATCCTAGATTCTCTGTCACGACCACAGAACGTCCTATCTGCACCTCTAACTATCGAGTCCCATATCACTACCGCTCTCCTCTTTTTCGACCTTCCTTGCTGCACTGCAGTGTCAGACTCAGTACCAGAGATCCGGCTACTGCAGCTTGTCCCAGGTAAGTCATCCCCCCAACAGTATCCGATGCGGTACACTTGTTGTTGAGGAGAATGACCACTGGAGAACCCTGCTCTGCCTGCCCTTTCCCCTTCCCTCGCCCGACAGTGACCCAATTTGCGGTCCTTTGCTCCTTTGGCGTAACCACCTCCTTGTAGCTACTATCTATAACCTTCTCATTCTCCCGAGTGATCCGGAGGTCATCTAGCTCCTGCTCCAGTTCCCAAACGCGGTTTGTTAGAAGCTGCAGCTGGATGCACTTCTTGCTGGTATCGTTGTCAGGGACACCGGGACACCGGAGGGCTCCCTGACCTCCCACATCCTGCAAGAGGAGCATTCCAACATCCTGACTGGCATATAGTTGACAAACATGACAGATCCCTCCACAGACCACGCCCCGCCCACGGTGATCACGTAAACGCGCGGGTTCCTATCTGAGAATCGAACTTCAACGCTAAATATTTGCCACTATTGCCAAGGCAATTGTATATCCAGTCTGCCATCCGTCCCAACGTCTCTATCAAAGCGATTAAAATCTTTCTACCATCGAGACCTCATCAGTTTTCCACAAGCAAATTAGTCAGACAGATCTCCTTGGGCTCGACATCATCCTCCCGAGCAGGCTACCGTCTGAGCCCTTGTTAATAACCTTGTTCAAGCCTTTGTACGGGACATCTACTACCAGTGCCCGATCAGTCCTCCCAAGTCAAATCAGCACGTCAACTCTCCCTGGGTGTCACGCCATCCAGCATCTCCCTCCCCATTCTGTCTTTTACTCAGCCTACCTTCCCGTCTCCTTCCAGGTTCACCGCTCTACTCCTTCTCTATATCTCCCTGCGTCCCTCTCTTCCCTCTTCCAGACCGATCTACCATCTGGGACCTTGATAATGGACTTGCTACCAAGTCACCTCTCATCCTTCTATGCTCCAAAGAGAAAAGTCCCAGCTCTGCTAACCTTGCCTCCTGCTTGCCATTATTAGTCGGGGTACTGAATTCAAAAGTCAGTAAGTTATGCCGGAAATTTATAAAGATCTCTAGTTAAGCTGAATCAGGCGTACTGTATACAGTTCTGGTCACCCCATTATTGGAAGGATGCCAGGGCCTTGGATAACCTCCGGAGAAGCTTAACGGGATTCTGCCAGGTTTCGATGGCATGTGTTACATAGAAACATAGAAACATAGAAAATAGGTGCAGGAGTAGGCCATTCGGCCCTTCGAGCCTGCACCGCCACTTATTATGATCATGGCTGATCATCCAACTCAGAACAGCGCCCCAGCCTTCCCTCCATACCCCCTGACCCCCGTAGCCACAAGGGCCATATCTAACTCCCTCTTAAATATAGCCAATGAACTGGCCTCAACTGTTTCCTATGGCAGAGAATTCCACAGATTCACCACTCTCTGTCTGAAGAAGTTTTTCCTAATCTCGGTCCTAAAAGGCTTCCCCTCTATCCTCAAACTGTGACCCCTCGTTCTGGACTTCCCCAACATCGGGAACAATCTTCCTGCATCTAGCCTGTCCAATCCCTTTAGGATTTTATACGTTTCAATCAGATCCCCCCTCAATCTTCTAAATTCCAACGAGTACAAGCCCAGTTCATCCATTCTTTCTTCATATGAAAGTCCTGCCATCCCAGGAATCAATCTAGTGAACCTTCTCTGTACTCCCTCTATGGCAAGGATGTCTTTCCTCAGATTAGGGGACCAAAACTGCATACAATACTCCAGGTGTGGTCTCACCAAGGCCTTGTACAACTGCAGTAGTACCTCCCTGCTCCTGTACTCAAATCCTCTCGCTATAAATGCCAGCATACCATTCGCCTTTTTCACCGCCTGCTGTACCTGCATGCCCACTTTCAATGACTGGTGTATAATGACACCCAGGTCACGTTGCACCTGCCCTTTTCCTAATCGGCCACCATTCAGATAATAATCTGTTTTCCTATTTTTGCCAGCAAAGTGGATAACTTCACTTTTATCCACATTAAATTGCATCTGCCATGAATTTGCCCACTCACCCAACCTATCCAAGTCACCCTGCATCCTCTTAGCATCCTCCTCACAGCTAACACTGCCACCCAGCTTCGTGTCATCCGCAAACTTGGAGATGCTGCATTTAATTCCCTCATCCAAGTCATTAATATATATTGTAAACAACTGGGGTCCCAGCACTGAGCCTTGCGGTACCCCACTAGTCACCGCCTGCCATTCTGAAAAGGTCCCGTTTATTCCCACTCTTTGCTTCCTGTCTGCTAACCAACTCTCCACCCACACCAATACCTTACCCCCAATACCGTGTGCTTTAAGTTTGCACACTAATCTCCTGTGTGGGACCTTGTCGAAAGCCTTCTGAAAATCCAAATATACAACATCCACTGGTTCTCCCCTATCCACTTCACTAGTTACATCCTCAAAAAATTCTATGAGATTCGTCAGAATTGATTTTCCTTTCACAAATCCATGCTGACTTTGTCCGATCATTTCACCGCTTTCCAAATGTGCTGTTATCACATCCTTGATAACTGACTCCAGCAGTTCCCCCACCACTGACGTTAGGCTAACCGGTCTATAATTCCCCGGTTTCTCTCTCCCTCCTTTTTTAAAAAGTGGAGTTACATTAGCCACCCTCCAATCCTCAGGAACTAGCCCAGAATCTAACGAGTTTTGAAAAATTATCACTAATGCATCCACTATTTCTTGGGCTACTTCCTTAAGCACCCTGGGATGCAGACCATCCGGCCCCGGGGATTTATCTGCCTTCAATCCCTTCAATTTACCTAACACCACTTCCCTACTAACATGTATTTCGCTCAGTTCCTCCATCTCACTGGACCCTCTGTCCCCTACTATTTCTGGAAGATTATTTATGTCCTCCTTAGTTACAACGAGAGGTTGCTAATTTGGGTTTCTTGCTCTGGAGTGGAGGACTATGAGAGGAGATCTGACGGAGGTTTATAAGATCATAAGTGGAGTAGACAGTACAATTTTCGTAAAGGTGAAACGTCTAATACCAGAGGGAATTCACCCTGGGCAACTTTGTGGGACTGTTCTTGTCCTGCACTGGTTGGCCTATGTGTGACAATAACAAACCAATTTACTA
Organism: Mobula birostris; assembly: GCF_030028105.1. Lineage (NCBI taxonomy): Eukaryota > Metazoa > Chordata > Chondrichthyes > Myliobatiformes > Myliobatidae > Mobula > Mobula birostris. The sequence continues at coordinate 104,659,539 of NC_092382.1, forward strand.
AATTTGTGATGCAGGATGTGGAACTCACAAATCCTTGTTAAATAATCGGATTTTCACAGGTCTGCCAAAGACAGCAAGGTTCCCAGTGCGGATCCATGCATAACACGACCAGTCACGGACTTCCAACCAGCGACCGCCGTCCTCTGCGACCTGTGGACAATCCAGTACGGAATCCAAATTCCCACATCACTGTGAATCACTGTCATCGCAATCTTATGAATGAATTTCCTACTAGAGATACTTTTTTTTTAAAGGCCCGGCTGCGCTCAACTCTTTAACAATCAATTGACTTGCATCGGCCCGGACAGACAGGAATAGCGGGGCTCTCACAGCTAACGGTGAGAGCTACCGATTTAACAAAAGTTCGTCTGCTTGGCGATGTAAGTGGGTGAGTAGACTTATTTTTCCTGTTTCATGCCTGTAGAAATAGATAACATGCCTGCAGGGTTAGAGCTTTGCTCAGGGTGTCAGAGGTGGGAATCCTGGGAGACCTCCAGCCTCCGTAATGGCCACATCTGCGCCAGATGCACCGAGATGCAGCTCCTCAGAGACCGTGTTATGGATCTGGAGCTGCAGCTTGATGACCTACCGCTTCTCAGGGAAAGTGAAGAGGTGAAAGACAGGAGCTACAGGGTGATAATTATCCCTAGGCTACAGGGGTCAGAAAACTGTTTCACTGTCAAGAGAGGGAAAGGTAATTCCCGGATATTGTGGCCATCACTGAGACCTGGCTAAAGGATGCATGTCCTGGTACGAGAAGGAAAGCAACCAGAAGTCCTGATACATGTTGGAACCAACGACATAGGCAGGAAGAGGGATGAGGTCCTGAAGTGTGAGTTTCGGGAACTAGGCAGAAGGCGGAAGAACATGATCTCAAGGGTGGCGTTCTCAGGATTGCTGCCAGTGCTACGTGACAGCGATGGTAAGAATTGGAGGAGATGGCAGTTGAATGAGCGGCTGAGGAGTTGGTGCAGGGAGCAGGGTTTTAGATTTTTGGATCATTGGGAACTCTTCTGGGGAAGGTGGGACCTGTACAGATTGGATGGGTTGCACCTAAACTCGAGGGGGAGCAATATCCTTGCAGGTAGGTTTGCTGGCATGGTTCGGGAGGGTTTAAGCTAATTTGCAAGGGAGATGGGACCCAGAGCGATAGAGCAGTGCAGGAAGTGCTAGTAGTAAAGCCAGATCTAGCAAATAGAGAGGCTTTGCGGAAAGAGAAGTAGAATAAACGGTGTAAAGACAGTGAGGTAGAAGGGCTGAAGTGTGTCTACCTCAATGCAGGGAGCATCAGGAACGAAGGTGATGAACAGAGAGCCTGGATACATACATGGAATTATGATGTAGTGGCCATTACAGTGACGTAGCTGGCACCAAGGCAGGAATGGATTCTCAATATTCCTGGATGCCAGTGCTTTAAAAGGGATAGAGAGGCGGGGTGGGGGAAGGAAGGGGAGGAGTGGTGGCATTACTGATCAGGGATAATATTACAGATGCAGAAAGGGTGGAAAATGTAGCAGGATCCTCTTTTGGGTCAGCATGGGTGGAGGTCAGGAACAGGAAGGGAGCAGTTACTCTACTGGGGGTATTCTATAGACCCCTGGTAGCAGCAGAGATACACAGCAGCAGATTGGGAGGCAGATGTTGGAAAGTTGCAAATATAACAGGGTTGTTATCATGGGTGACTTTAACTTCCCTAATATTGATTGGCACCTGATTAGTTCCAAGGCATTAGATAGGGCAGAGTTTGTTATTTGTGTCCAGGGCAGATTCCTGTCACAGTATGTGGACAGGCGGACTAGGGGGAATGCCATACCAGATCTAGCACTAGGCAATGAACCGGGTCAGGTCACAGATCTCTCAGTGGGTGAGCATCTGGTGGACAGTGACTACCGCTCCCTGGCCTTTAGCATTATCATGGAAAAGAATAGAATCAGAGAGGACAGGAATTTTGTTTTAATTGGGGAAGGGCAAATTATGAGGCTATAAGGCTAGAACTTGCGGGTGTGGATTGGGATGATGATTTTGCAGGGAAATGTACTAAGGACATGTGGTCGATGTTCAGAGATCTCTTGCATGATGTTAGGGATAAATTTGACCCGGTGAGGAAGATAAAGAATGGTAAGGTTAAGGAACCTTCGGTTAGGTGGAGGAAGGCAGCATACATGAGGGTTAGGAAACAAGGATCAGATGGGTCTATTGAGGAATATAGGGTAGCAAGAAGGAGCTTCAGAAGGGGCTGAGAGGAGCAAGAAGGGAGCATGTGAAGGCCTTGGTGAGTAGGGTAAAGAAAAACCCCAAGGCATTCTTCAATTACGTGAAGAAAAGAAGGATGACAGGAGTGAAGGTAGGACAGATTAGAGACAAATGTTGGAAGATGTGCCTGGAGCACGTGGAAGTGAGCGAGGTCCTCAATGAATACTTCTCTTCGGCATTCACCAATGAGAGGGAATTTGATGATGGTGAGGACAATATGAGTGAGGTTGCTGTTCTGGAGCATGTTGATATTACGGGAGAGGAGATGTTGGAGCTGTTAAAATACATTAGGACGGATAAGCCGCCAGGGCCTGACGGAATATTCCCCAGGCTACTCCACGAGGCGAGGGAAGAGATTGCTGAGCCACTGGCTATGATCTTTATGTCCTCGTTGTCGACGGGAATGGTACCAGAGGATTGCAGGGAGGCGAATGTTGTCCCCTAATTCAAAAAAGGTAGTAGGTATAGTCCGGGTAATTATAGGCCAGTGAGCCTTACGTCTGTGGTGGGAAAGCTGTTGGAAAAAGATTCTTAGAGATCGGATCTATGGGCATTTAGAGAATCATGGTTTGATCAGGGACAGTCAGCATGGCTTTGTGAAGGGCAGATCCTGTCCGACTGGCCTGATAGAGTACCCTGTGGAGGAGAACAGGCATATAGAAGAGGGTAGTGCAGTGGATGCAATCTCTATGGATTTTAGCAAATCATTTGACAAGGTTCCACACGGTAGGCTTATTCAGAAAGTTAGAAGGCATGGCATCCAGGGAAGTTCGGTCAGGTGGATTCAGAATTGGCTTGACTGCAGAAGGCAGAGGATCATGGTGTAGGGGGTACATTCAGATTGGAGGATTTTGACTAGTGGTGTCCCACATGGATCTGTTCTGGGACCTCTACTTTTTGTGATTTTTATTGGCTGGTTGTTGGGGTGGAAGGGTGGATTGGCAAGTTTGCAGACGACACAAATATTGGTGGTGTTGTAGATAGTGTAGAGGATTGTCAAAGATTGCAGAGAGACATTGATAGGATGCGGAAGTGATCTGAAAAGTGGCAGATGGATTCAACCCGGAGAAGTGTGAGGTGGTACACTTTGGAAGGACAAAATCCAAGGCAGAGTACAAAATAAATGACAGGATACGTGGTAGTGTGGAACAGCAGAGGGATCTGGGGTACATGTCCACAGATCCCTGAAAGTTGCCTCACACGTGGATAGGGTAGTTAAGGAAGATGATGGGTGTTAGCTTTCATAAGTCGAGGGATAGAGTTTAAGAGTAGCGATGTAATGATGCAGCTCTATAAAACTCTGGTTAAGCCACACTTGGAGTACTGTGTCCAGTTCTGGTCACCTCATTGTAGGAAGGATGGGGAAGGAATGGAAGGGGTACAGAGGAGATTTATAGGATGCTGCTTGGTTAAGAGAGTATGCATTATGATCAGACATTAAGGGAGCTAGGGCATTACTCTTTGGAGAAAAGGAGGATGAGAGGAGACATGATAGAGTTGAACAAGATAATTAGAGGAATAGATAGAGTGGACAGCCAGCGGCTCTTCCCCAGGGCACCACTGCTCAATACAAGAGGACATGGCTTTAAGGTAAGGGTTGGGAATTTCAAGAAGGATATTAGAGGAAGGTTTTTTTTACTCAGAGAGTGGTTGGTGCGTGGAATGCACTGCCTGAGTCAGTGGTGGAGGCAGATACACTAGTGAAGTTTAAGAGACGACTGGAGAGGTATATGGAGGAAATTAATTTGGCGGCTTATATGGGAGGCAGGGTTTGAGAGTCGGCACAATATTGTGGACCGAGAGTGGGCACAATATTGTGCCTGTTCTGTGCTGTACTCTTCTATGATCTATGTTCCCTCCTCCCTGTCTGAGTCACGGATAATTGTAGTGAGTATGAGAGAGAGATGACATCTAGTATGACACTCCACCACTTCCAAAAGATATCAATCACCAGCTTTTGAGCCTCTCCACAGCTCTACAATCTCAGGCTCCTGGTGTGGTTCCATACCCCTTGCATCAATATCTGCAATCGTAACACTCTTTAACTCGCCTGCTCTCTCCTCCCCTTCCTTCCTCTTGCCACAGCACACCATCCGGTCACTCACACAATCCATCTCCGAGAGACACACTGAATTCGAGACTACTGGAACGCCGAAATGCTGAGTATTGGTGAGTGAGAAGAACGGAGTCGGGAGATCGTTTGAACAGTTTTTCTGACTCCAGTAGAGTTTGCTGAGATGGTGCGCGAGCTATTTCACATGCCTGACCTTTGGTGTGTGATGGGTTAATACTACGGGAGCTTCGCTGGTTATCTGACTCTCGAAGTGTGTGTTGGAACGGTGTGGAGGGAGATTCACTGTTTATCCGACCCCGGGAGCGTGTGATGAGACAGTGTTGAAGGAGCTTTACTCTGTTTCTGACCCCGGGATTGTGTGTGGGACGGTTTGAAGCATGATTCACTCTGTGGTTGAGACAGATATTCTGTGATGGGACAGTGCGGAGGGAATTATCACTGTTTGTCTGACTCCCGGTGCGTTTGATGGGACGATTTGGAGGGAGCTGCACTTTGTCGGACCCCCCGGGAGTGTGTGATTGGATAGTGTGGTGGGACTTTCACACTGTGTCTGACTCCGGTAGTCTCCGTTCGGACGGTCCAGAGGTTCTGGTTCTCTCTCTCTCTCTCTCTCTCTCTCTCTCTCTCTCTCTCTCTCTCTCTCTCTTCCTCTCCCTGCGGTCAAAGACTCAAACTCTCTTCACTCCGAACTCTCTCTATACCTCTCACATACTCTCTCTCTCCCTCCCTACCCCGCTTCTCTTCTCTTTTGCTCTACCGCCACTATCTCACACACTGTCTCTACCCACTCTCATATCCCGTAAGTTCCCTACGCCCCTCTCCATCTCCGTCTTACACTCCACCTGCTAATCGTTCCCCATCTACGTCGCCCCCAACCACGCTCCCAGCTCTCCTCCCTCTCTGTGTCACAGACAATTGTGGGGAGTATGAGGGTGTCTAGTATGACACCTCCCCCCTTCCACGAGATATCAATCACCAGCTTTTGAGCCTCTCCACAGCTCTGCCTGCACAGGCTGGTAATGTGGTTCCGCAGCACTTGCATCGGTATCTGAAATCTTAACACCCTTTCCCTCGCACGCTCTCTCCTCCCCTTCCTTCCTTTTCCCGCAGCACACCATCCGGTCACTCACACAATCCATCTCCGAGAGACACACTCAATTCGAGACGACTGGAACGCCGAAATGCTGGGTATTGGTGAGTGCGGAGGACGGAGGAGGGAGAGAGTGCGCGGGTTTTCTCACTCCAGTGGATTGTGCTGAGATGGTGCGTGTCACATGTCTGCCACCGGGAGTGTGATGGGATAACACTGAGGGAGATTCGCTGGTTATCTGACACTGGAATTGTGTGATGGGACGGTGTGGGGGAGTTTTACAGTGTGTGTCATCCCGGTCGTGTTTCTTCATGCAGTCCAAGGGTCCAGGATTCCTCTCTTTCTCTCTCTCTCTCTCTCTCTCTCTCTCTCTCTCTCTCTCTCTCTCTCCCTCTCTCTCTCTCTCTCTCTTTCTCTGTCTCTGTCGCTGTTTGTCTCTCTTTCCCTCCACTTCTGTCTACGCACACACAGACACACGCACACACACTCTCTTTCTACCCTGATTCTCTCTGTATCTCGCACAGCCTCCCACTTTCCCTCTAACCCTACCCATTTCTCCTTTGTTCTACCGGCTCTGTTTCACACACTCTTTCTATCACCACTCAAGATCTCAGGCCACCAACGTTAGAGTCGTCTGCAATCTCAGCAACGACATCTTGTATAATCTGCTGCAAATAGTCTTTATATTTGACCGAGATCACTGGTCTCACCCCCGAACTTCTGGTGAACACCGCTTGTGAAGGTCTTCCAGCCTGAGAATAGATCCTCAACCCTAAAGCTTTGCCCCGACAGCAAAGCCGTGTGATAATAATTCCTTCTCTATGGTGGAATAATTTATTTGATGCTGATTGAATTTATTTTGAAAATAAGCCACAGGGTGGTCTGTACCATCATCCTCCGTTTTAGATTTGCACCATCGATAAAAAATCACAGACTTCTCATAATTCCTAAACCTTTGCATATAGGCTCCTGGAACCAGTTCATAAGCTTTAAGCACAGTCTGTTTTACTGTCCCATATTCAGATGCATCATCAACTGATAGTGCAGAATAATATTCCTTTTATTTCTCCGCGTCTTACATTCTCCCTCTTTCTCTTTCAGACGGCGAGACATCCACATACACAGCGCTGAACTTCGGGAAAGACGGTGAGTATGAAGATCCTCTCATCGCTCGGGACCCGCCGGTCTGTCAGTGACTGCACAAGCAGGTCAGAGTTCACATTAGCGACGTCACACTGAAGAAGTCACGTGCCATGCGCACAAGTATTCAAGTTTCTATGAATCTGCTGCAATCACCTCCTCTGCCAGCTCCCTCCGTAGACGGGCCGCTGTCTGAGTGGAAAAACAAAGTTGTCACTCAAGTCCCCAGTTTTATCACCTTCTGCTATCATGTTATCCCTGAGCGCTCTGGTTCTCGGTTCTCCAAACCGAGAGAAAAGTGACTCTGCACGTTCACCTAGTCTGTGCCCCATGTCCCCTGTGGTTTTATACAAGTCTGTAAAGTCAGCTCTGCGCTCCATGGTATGAAGTGTCAACCTACCTGACTTATCTTCATAATTCAGTCACCAAGGTCCCGGCAATATCCTCGTAAATCTCCTCCGCACTCTCTGCAGCTCAGTGGCATCTTCTCCAGACAAGGAGGACGGAAATGGAACATTGTACTCCAAGTGTGGCCTCACTGAGTCATGTTGAATGCAACGTGACCTCCTTACTCCTGTACTCATTGCCTGACTGATGGAGGGGAGCGCTTCAGACGCCTTCTCCACCGCCCTGTCTATCTGTGACTTCACACTCTGGGAACCGTGCACCCCGAGCCCTGGGTCCCTTTGCTCTGCACCACTCCCCAGTGTCCCTGTCTACATGTGACTCCACTTTCAGAGAACAGTGTCCCTGTACCCCTGGGTCCCTCTGTTCCACAGCACTCCCCAGTGTCCCTGCGTACCTGAAACTCCTCTTTCAGGGAACCGTGTCCCTGTACCCCAGGGACCCTCTGTTCTACAACACACCTCAGTGTCTCAGTCCACGTGTGACTCCACTTTCAGGGAACAGTGTCCCCGTATCCCTGTATCCCACTGTTCTACAACACTCCCCAGGGTCCCTGCCGACCTGAGACACCACATTCAGGGAACCTTGTCCCTGTACCCCTGGGACCCTCTGTTCAACAACATTCCCCAGGGGCCCTGTCTACCTGTGACTCCACTTACAGTGAACCCTGTACGTGTACCCCTGGGTCCCTCTGTTCTATAACATTTCCTAGGTTTCCTCCCGTTCACCGTGTAAGTTCTGCGCTGTTATTTGTCTTCCTCAAACACGATAGCTCAAAATTAGTTGCATATGTCCCTGCATGGCGCTCGTCCCCGGCTAATCGAGATCCCACTGTCAGGGAAAACTGCCTTCACTTTTCACCACACCACCGATGTCAGTGTTGCCTGCAGGCTTGTCAACCGCATCTTATATATTCTGCTGTAAATGGTCGATATAGTTGAAAAACAAAAACACTGGTCCCACATCCGACCCCCCGGTGAACAGCGCTCGTGACGGGCTTTCAGTCTGAGAAACGAGCTACAACCTTAGACCATTTCTCCTATCCCCGAACCAATTGTATATTCAGTCAACCATCCCTCCCAGCGTCGCACACCATCTCCCAGAGCGGTATACCATCTGGGAACTTATTAAAATCTCTGTATATTGCAACTACAACCCCGTCCTGACCAATCTTCCGCAAAAAAAAAACAGGAAAAAAAAACACCTGTCGTCTGCGTCCCACTTCTCGCTTCTGTTCTCCCCAGCTTCCGACTCCCGCAGAGTTTCATAGTCATAGTTATAGTGTTACTTTATTGATCCCGGGGGAAATTGTTTTTTGTTGCAGTTGCTCCATAAATAATAAATAGTAATAGAACCATAAATAGTTAAATAGTAGCATGTAAATTATGCCAGTAAATTATGAAATAAATCCAGGACCATCCTATTGGCTCAGAATGTCTGACCCTCCAAGGGAGGAGTTGTAAAGTTTGATGGCCACAGGCAGGAATGACTTCCTATGACGCTCTGTGCTGCATCTCGGTGGAATGAGTCTCTGGCTGAATGTACTCCTGTGCCCACCCAGTACATTATGTAGTGGATGGGAGGCATTGACCAAGATGGCATGCAACTTAGACAGCATCCTCTTTTTAGACACCACCGTGAGAGAGTCCAGTTCCATCCCCACAACATCACTGGCTTTACACCAGCCTACCCACCATTAACTCTTCCTGCACATCCTGCTGCCTCGGTAAAGCAGCCAGCATCATCAAAAAACAACTCCACCCACCCCGAACATTCTCTCTCCTGCACCTTCCCATCGGAGGGAAGATGGGAGAGCATGTCTGACCGGGCTCAGAGACAGCTTCTACACCACTGTGATCTGCTACTATGATAAGATGTAAACTTGACCGCGCAATATACCTCCTCGTGGCCTTTGCCTGCCTGCACTGTATTTTCCCTGCAATTGTGACACGTTTCTGCATTCTGTTATTGTTTCACCTTGTTCTACTCCAATGAAGTGACCTGTACCTATGGAATTTTCTGGGATCTCTCCTGTCTGTGATGTATATAATTTATCTGGATGACAGTGTAGATGGGTGGTTGGTACGGTTACAGATGATACGGAGATAGGTAGTATAGTGGATTGTGCAGAAGAGCTGTAAAGAGTTCCGCGGGATATTGATCAGTTTCGGATATGGGTTGGAGAAATGGCAGATGGAGTTTAACCCGGAGAAACGGAAAAATTTGCACCTTGGTAGGTCAAATGCAAAGAGATATCACAGTACTACAGCCAAGGTCCTAAACATTGTTGGCTGGCAGACGGATCTTGGGGTCCAGTATCATTGTTCATGGACATGTTTTCTGATAGGGTGGTGAAGAATGCGGATATCATGCTTGCCATTATACTATTATTTGGGGCAATGAGTTCAAAATTCTGGAGATCATATTGCAATTTTATAAAAATCTCTAGTTAGGCTGAAGCAGGCTTATTGTATAGAGTTCTACTCACCCCCATGTCAAGCCCTTGAGCAGCGTCCGGAGAGGTTTAACAGGATGCTGCCTGGTCTCGCTGATTTGAGGGATTGGACAATTCGGTTGCTTCCTATGGAGTGGAGGGAGATGAGGGGAAATCTGACGGCAGTTCATGAGATCATAAGACACATCGGCGGCATCGGCAGACGTTGCCTTTTCCTCAAAGATGAAATGTCTAATATCACAGGGAATGCATTCGGAACAACATTATAATCCTCTCCTGTGCTATAAGGGTTGGTCTGTGTTCTATGTGTGACAATATAAAACCAATTTACTAACTCTACGAGGCAAGACATACTAAGGCACAAAGACCTACTGAGATGTCCATCCAAGTCATTGCCACAGACATCTGAAGTCGTGCGTATCATCACCAGTTGCAGAATTCCAAGAAGCAATCGCTGCCCGCTTAAGCCAAATCTTAACAAAAAAATCACAAATTCCCAGTTCGCTGTGAATTCCAGAAATCGCAATCATGTAAATGAAGTTCCCATGAGAGGAACTTTTTTCAAATGCCCGTCTAATGTCAACTGGTTAATCTCTACAGACTTGCGCGTCCAACCCATGATTCCCTTCTATGTCGGCAGGAAACGGTCCTGGATTTAACTGTGTCCTGTCCCTCTGCATTTGACTTCACGGAGCTCAAAGCCTCCCTCTTACCCGGATTAAATTCGGTCTGCCATTTCTCCACCGATCTGCAAATGATCCACATCCCACTGAATCCATCAGCGATGTTCTACACTTTCCACCACCCCACCAATCTTTGTGTCGTCAGCAATTTTAACAACCGCCCATCTCCATTTTCATCCAGTTCATCAGACCCATCACAAACACCGGACGACCCGCTTGTACATGCAAACTATATTCAACCTTGAGGTTCATTAAAAAAATGTTATTTAGGTTTACTTATTTATTGAAAAACAATGCGGATTAGGCACTTCCGATGCTTCGGGCGCCGCTGCCTACTAATTACCTGACTATAATCCTGGCCGAATCACTATAAAATTTATAATCAGCAATTAACCTATCAACCGGTACGTCTGTGCACTGTGAGAGAAAACGGGAGCACTAGGTCGAAAACTAGCCATTCACGGTTAAGAGGAACATACTCCTTGCAGTCAGTAGCGGGAAGTGACCCAGGTCTCTGGTACTGTAAACCACTATGTTACCGTACCGCTCTTCCTGTTGCAAGCAGCCACGAAACTAATAAACACAATGGAAAGCGAAATTCCCCAAAATCTGTTCATCCCCATAAAACTGCAATATATCCCATTTGTGAAAAAGGAACAAATCTCCTCCTCCTCTCTCTCTCCCAGTGTTTTCTCCCCTCACTTTCCTACTCTTTCGCTATCACTCTCGCACATCCCACTCGCACTTCACTCATAACATCGTTCCCTCTTCTCACGCCGCCACCCCTCTCCCCTTTCTCTCCCCGTTTTCGTTCCCACATTCTCTCCCATTTTACCACCCTTCTCCCGCTCCGCACACTCTCTCACATTTTCCCGCTTTTTCTCCCAGACGGTCCGAGCTCAACGTACTCAGTGCTGAACTTTCGGAAAGAGGAAGATCTCGTCCATGAGTATGACGATCCTCCCATTGCCTCGGGACCCGCCGAACTGTCAGTGACTCCACAAGCAGGTCAGAGTTCACATTGATGACGTCACTGTAAAGGAGTCACGTGTTATGCGCACAAGTGTTCAAATTCCAATGCATCGTCCGCCTTCTCTGGCAGTTCGTTCCATAGACGGACGGCCATCTGGGTAAAATGGAAAACGTTGTAACTCTGGTCCCCAGTTACATCACCTTTGCTATCATCTTATCCCTGAGCGTTCTGGTTCTCGATTCTCCAAACCTAGAGAAAAGTGACTCTGCGCATTCACCTAGTCCGTGCCCCATGTCCCCTGTGGTTTTATACAACTTTTTTTAAGGTCAGCTCTGGGCTCCATGGTATGAAGTCCTAACCTACCTGACTTATCTTCATAATTCAGTCACCTAGGTCCCGGCAATATCCTGGTAAATCTCCTTAACACCCTCTGCAGCTCAGTGGCATCATCTTCAGAGAAGAAGGACGGAAACGGAATACTGTACTCCAAGTGTGGCCTCACTGAGTCATGTTCACTGCAACGTGAACTGCCTACTCCTGTACTCACTGCCCTGACTGATAAAGGGCAGCAGGTCAGACGCCTTCTCCATCACCTTGTCTATCCGTGACTTCACACTCAGGGGACCGTGCACGTCTAGCCCTGGGTCCCTTTGCTTTCCTACACTCCTCAGTGTCCCTGTTTACCTGTGACTTCACTTTCAGGAAAGAATGTCACTGTACCCCTGGGTCCCTCCGTTCTATGACATTTCCTAGGTACCTCCCGTTCACTGTGTAAGTTCAGCGCTGTTGTTTGTCTTCCTGAAATACGATAGCTCAAACTTAGTTGCATATGCTTCTGCTCGGCGCTCGTCCCCGCTAATCGAGACACCACGGCAAGAGAAAACTGCCTTCACTCTTCACTACACCACCGACGTCCAGTCAACCATTCCTCCCATCGTCGCACGCCATCTCGCAGAGCGGTATACCATCTGGGAGATTAACCGAATCTATGTATGTTACATCTACCATGCCGTCTTGATCAATCCTCCGCATCAACTTAGTCAGACAGATCTCCTTGAGTTCCAGATCATCCTCCAAAGCAGTCTACCATCTGAGCGCTTGTTAATAGTCTTAATTTGCCTACTCTATGGTACATAGAACATGGAACATAGAATAGTATCTACAGTACAGGTCCTTCAGCCCACAATGTTGTGCCAACCTTCAATCCCTGCCTCCCATATAAGCCGCCAACTTAAATTCCTCCATATACCTGTCCAGTAGTCTCTGAAACTTCACTAGTGTATCTGCTCCACCACTGACTTGGGCAGTGTATTCCAGAAACCAAATGCTCTCTGAGTAAAAATCATTCCTCTAATATCCCCCTTGAACTTCCCACCCCTGATCTTAAAGTCATGTCCTCTTGTATTGAGCAGTGGTGCCCTGGGGAAGAGGCGCTGGCTATCCGCTCTATCTATTCCTCTTATTATCTTGTACACCTTTATCATATCTCCTTTCATCCTCCTTCTCTCCAAGGAGTGAAGCCCTAGCTCCCTTAATCTCTGATCATAATGCATATTCTCTAAACCAGACAGCATCCTGGTAAATCTCCTCTGTACCCTTCCCAATGCTTCCACCTCCTTCCTATAGTGAGGCGACTAGAACTGGACACAGTACTCCAAGTGTGGCCTAACCAGAGTTTTATAGAGCTGCATCATTACATCGCGACCCTTAAACTCTATCCCTCGACTTATGAAAGCCAACAGCCCATAAGCTTTCTTAACTACCCTATCCACCTGTGAAGCAACTTTCAGGGATCTGTGGACATGTACCCCCAGATCCCTCTGCTCCTCCACACTACCCAGTATCCTACCATCTACTACCAATTGCAGGTCTGCCCTCCCCAGTCAAATCAGCCCGATAAATTTCTCCCTGGGTCTCACGCCACCTGTCATCTGCTTCTCTCTTTTCGCTTCTACTCTCCCCAGCTTTCGGTCTCCCGCCGTGTCTCACCGCCTATTGCTTCTCCGTCTGGCCCCAAATTCCTTTCTCCCATCTTCCAGACTGCACTAAAATCTGGGATGTTAAAATGCGACTTGCCAAGTATCCATTATATCTATCTATCCGCACATATAACTGTTTCAAATCCCCCTGGGTCCCACACCATCCTGCAGAGAAGTCTACCAAGTTGAAAAAAAAAATGTTTTATTGAATTCCCTGTTAACCATGTCTACTGCCCTGCTCTCATGAAACGTCCTGGTTCCACACTAACAAATGAACACTACTCCAACGATGAGCGCAAGAAAGTACAGAGCTGAGCCCAGCTCCGAAACCAGCCTACCCAATATGAACTCTTTCTGCACATCCTTCTGCCTAGGTAAAGCAGCCAGCATCATATAAAAAAAATACTCCACCCACCCCGAACATTCTCTCCTCTGCAACCTCCCATCGGAGGAAAGATAGGAAGGCATGTCTCACTAGGCTCAGAGACAGCTTCTACACCACTGTCATCAGACTATTGAACGGTCCTCTACTATGATAACATGTAAACTTGACCACGCAATATACCTCTCCGTGGTCCTTGACTGTCTGTACTGCGTTTTTCCTGCAATTGTGACACTCTGCATTATGTTATTATTTCACACTGTTCTACTCCAATGAAGTGATCTGTATCTATGGAATTATCTGGGATCTCTCCTGCCTATGATGTATATAATTTATCTGGATGACAATGTAGATGGTGGGTTGGTACGGTTACAGATGATACGGAGAGGTAGTATAGTGGATTGTGCAGAAGACCTGCAAAGTATTCGGTGGGATATGGATCATTTCAGATATGGGTTGGAGAAATGTCAGATGGAGTTTAAAGCGGAGAAACCGCGTTTGAACCTTGGTAGGTCAAATGCTAAGAGAGATCACACTATTAGAGCCAAGGTCCTAAACACTGTTGCCTGGCAGAGGGATCTTGGGGTCCAGTATCATTGCTCATGGACATGTTTTCTGATAGGGTGGTGAAGAATGCGGATATCATGCTTGCCGTTATACTATTATTTGGGGCAATGAGTTCAAAATTCTGGAGATCATATTGCAATTTTATAAAAGTCTCTAGTTAGGCTGAAGCAGGCTTATTGTATAGAGTTCTACTCACCCCATTATCGGAAAGATGTCAAGCTCTTGAGCAGCGTCCGGAGAGGTTTAACGGGATGCTGCCTGGTCTCGCTGATTTGAGGGATTGGACAATTCGGTTGCTACCTCTGGAGTGGAGGGAGATGAGGGGAAATCCGAGGTAGGTTCAGAATATCATAAGAGGAATCGATGGCCTCGGCAGACATTGCCTTTTCCTCAGACATGAAATGTCCAATATCACAGCGAATGCATTCGGAACAACATTATGGGCCTGTTCTGTGCTGTTCGGGTTAGTCTGTGTTCTGTTTGTGACAATATGAAACCAATTTACTAACTCTACCAGGCAAGATGTCCTAAAAGCACAAAGGCTTATTGAGATTTTCATCCAAGTCATTGCCACAGACATCAGAAATCGTGCGTAACATCACTAGTAGCGGTATTCCAAAGAGCGATCGCTGCCCTCTTAAGCCAATTCTTAAAACAAATTCCAAAATTCCCAAATTCCCAAATTCCCAATTCACTGTGAATCACAGAAATCGCAATCACGTGACAAAGCTCCCATGAGAGGAACATTGCCAAATGCCCGTCTAAAGTCAACTGTTTCACCCCCACTGAACTGCGCATTGACCCCGTGATCCCATTCTATGTCGACAGGGAACGGTCCTGGCGTTAACTGTGTCCTGTCCCTCTGCACTTGACTTCCCGGAGTTCAAAATTTCACACTTTCTTGGAGAGAACTCCGCCTGTCATTTCTCCGCCCATCTGCAACTGATCCACATCCCGCTGAATCCATCAGCAATTGTGTACACTTTCCACAACCCCACCAATCTTTGTGTTGTCTGCAATTTTAACAACCACCCAACTCCATTTTCATCCAGGTCAGTCACAGACATCACTGTAAACCTTGAGACTCATCTTTCTAAAAAAGAAAATAGAGAAACCCACTCGGTCACGGGCCGGCATGTACGGTGCAGGCGTCGGCAGGAATTGAACCCGCGACTCTTGTACTGTAAAGCACTACGTTACCGTACCTCTCCTGATCTTGCAAGCAGCCATGAGACAGTGAAACTCAATGGAGCACGAAAATCCCCATAAAATGGTAATCCCCACAGAACCGTCATATATCCAATGCTTGAAAAAACAACAAAGCGTGCAAACAATTATACAACTACGAAAAATAATAAAACCGTAACACTCTCTCGTTTCGCTCTCTCGCTCTCTCACCAATTCACTTTCGCGCCCTCCATCGCATTCCTCCCAGTCCGGCTTTTTCCTCCACTCCCTCGACCACTCTCTCGCTCACTCCCTCGCTATTGCTCTCACCCTTCACACTCCCTCGTCACTCATAACCTCGCTCCCTCTTCTCCCTCCGCCACTCTCTCTCCTCGTTCTCTCTGTTCTCTCCGCCCATTCTCTCCCATTTTCTGTCCTACCTTCCACACTCTCTCACCTACGAGGACACCCCGTCTTTCCGCCTCACTTACACTTCCTTCCTCTGAGGCATCTATTTCTCCCTCATTCTGGTCGCCTCAATATAGGAATGATGTGGATAGAGAATATACAAAATGATGACAGATCAAGGGAGCAGGGGCTTTACTCTTTGGAGAGAAGGAGGATGAGAGGAGACATGATAGAGTTATACAGGATATTAAGAGGAATAGATAGAGTGGACAGCCAGCGCCTCTTCCCCAGGGTACCACTGCTCATCACAAGAGGACATGGCTTTAAGCTAAAGGGTGCGAAGTTCAAGGTGAATATTAGAGGAAGGTTTTTGACTCAGAGAGTGGTTAGTGCGTGGAATGCACTGCCTGAGTCAGAGGCGGTGGCAGATCCACTAGAGAAATTTAGGAGACTACTCGACAGGAGAAATATAGGGTGCGGGGAAATATGGGAGCTGGGGTTTGAAGGACGGCACAACATTGTGGGCCGAAAGGCCTGTACTGTGCTGTACAATTCCATGTCCTATGTTCTCCCACTACTTTCTCTTCCTCTCTCTGATCTGTCTCTGTATCCTCCCTCCTACCATTGGAAACATTGAAATATAGAGAAACTACAGCACATTTCCGGCCCTTCGGCAACAAATGCTGTGCCAAACATGTAATTACCTTAGCAATTACCACGTGTTACCCATAGGCCCCTATTTTCCGAAGCACCATATACCTTTCCGGGAGTCTCCTAAACTACCCTATAGATCCGGCTCCTCCACCATCGCCGGCACGGATTCTACGCACTCACCACTCTCTGTGTAAAACACGTACGCTGACCTCTCCTCAGTACCTACTTCCAAACACCTTAAAACTGTGCCCTCTCTTTTCAACCGTTTAAGTCCTCGGTAAAAAGCCGCTGACTATCCACACGATCAATGCCTCTCATCATCTTATACACCTCTATCAGGTCACCTTTCATTTTCCGTCGCTCCGAGGAGAGAAGGCCACATTCACGCAACCTATTCTCGTAAAGCATAGCTAATTGAGGATCCACAAAACTATGTCCCCTTGTATCCCGTGCCTCCTTACTTTCTCAATAAGCCTTGCATGGCGTACCTTATCAAATGCTTTGCTAAAAATCCATACAGACTGCATCAACGGCTCAGTGTGTTTAGTCACATACTCATAAAATTCAATCAGGCTCGTAAGGCAGGACCTGCCTTTCATAAGGCCATGCTGACTATTCCTAATCGTATAATGTCTCAACAAATGTTCATGAAACCTGCCTTTCAGGATCTATTCCATCAATTTACCAAACACAGAAGTAAGACTCACTGGTCGATAAATTCCGGGACTATTTCTACTCCCTTTCTTGAATAAGGGGAAAACATCTGCATCCCTCCAATTTTCGGAACCTCTCCCAACCCCATTGATGGTGCAAAGTCCACTGCCAGAGGCTCAACATCTCCACCGTCGCCTCCCAAGGTAGCCTGGGATACATCTCGTCCGGTCCTGCTGACTTATCCAACTTATTCTTTTTCCAAAGCTCGGGCACATCATCTTTATTCATGTCTATATGGTCAAGCTTTTCAGTGCACAGCAAATCATCCCTACAATTGCCAAAATCCTTTTCCGTCGTGAATACTGAAGCAAAGTATCTGCTTTGTCCGCCTGGTTCACACATACTTTTCCACTGTCACAATTGATTGATCCTATTCTCTCACGTATTATCCTCTTGCTCTTCACATATTTGTAGAATGCCTTGGGGTTTTCCTTAATCCTGCTCACCAAAGCCTTCTCATGGCCCCTTCTGGCTCTCCTACTTTTATTCCTAAACTACTTCCTGCGTGGCCAAGCGGTTAAGCGTTCTTCCAGTGACCTGAAGGTCGCTAGTCGAGCCTGGGCTGAGGCAATGTGTGTGTCCTTGAGCAATGCACCTAACCACACGCTGCTCTGCGACGACACAGGTGCCAAGCTGTATGGGTCCCAATGCCCTTCCCTTGGACAACATTGATGGCGTGGAGAGGCGAGAACTGCAACATGGGCAACTGCTGGTCTTCCATACAACCTTGCCCAGGTCTACGCCCTGGAAACTTTCCAAGGCGCAAACCCATGGTCTCGTGTGACTAACGGATGCCTAAAAAAATCCTTCCTGCTAACCATATAATCTTCTAGATCTCTACCATTACCAAGATTCTGAACCTTTCGTAAGCTTTTCTTTTCCTCTTGACTAGTTTTTCAACAGCCTTTGTACATCACGGTCCCTGTAACCTACCATCCGTTCCCTGTCCTTGTCTCTTTGGAATGTACCTATGCAGAACGCCGCACAAATATCCCTTGAACACTTGCCACATATTTACCGTCCATTTCCCTTTGAACATTTGTTCCCAATTTATGCTTCCGCGTTCCTGCCTGATTACCCCATTTAAAGGCTCAACAGTGCCTTATAAAGTCTCAACATTACATCCGTATTTACATATTCTGGACCACCCGATCACAATTGCCAACGTCACCACCCAATCAACCTAAATGTTAACCTGAACGGAATCCTGCACGAGGTCTCCCAAACCCCTTTGTGAAAAAGATATTTTAATTTTCTCTCCATTTAGATTCAGTCTGTTGGCAGGGACAGGTCTGCAGACCCCGACCAGGTTCATCATCGTGGCCTGACGCCTTGAGAGGGTTCACCCACCTGACCGATGTTCTGACGTTGTGGCCGAAACAGAGATGACAGAAAACGGGGTGTCTAATGAACCCCGCCCTTTCACCACTAACCGTCTGCATTAGCTCCTGACACCTCTGCAGTATATCTCCCACCCTCCCACTCCTCTGCTCCTCCCAACACACTCACCTCTTTGCTCCCTGATTCACACCCTCCCCAACGCAGCTCTGTTTGCGTGGACCGCTCCATCACCAACAGCCCGCCACATCTCTGGCCCCACACAAGTCCCTGCTCTACAAATTCCCTCTCTGTGTTCACTGGGATGTGCGAAGAACATTGGGGATAGTTGACGTCTGGTTTTATTCACATTTCCACCGGCTATCGGTCCCCCGTTTCTGAGTCTCTCCACAGTTCTGTGTGGATAAGTCTATCATGTGGTTCCCGTCGTGTGCAAGCAAGTTAGTCAGACAAATCTCTTTGGGTTCGACATCATCCTCCAGAGCAGTTTACCCTCTGAGCACTTGTTAGTAACCTTGTTCAAACCTCTGTGCGGTACATCTACGACCAGTGCAGGGTCAGTCCTCCCAAGCAAAATCAGCCCGTCAACTCTCCCTGTGTGTCAAGCCATGTACCCTCTCCCTCCCCATTCTGTCTTCTACTCTGCCTACCGTCCCCTCTCCCTCCAAGTCTCACCGCTCCACTCTTTCTCTATCTACCTCCCTGTCATCCCTCTTCCAGGCCGATCTACCATCTGAACTCTTGATAATAGACTTGTTCAACTCAGCGTACAATATATCTACCAATCAGAACAAAGCAGTCAGTCAAATCTCCCTGTATTCCACACAATTCGACAGAGTAGACTACTAAGTGGTAACATTAAATGCTTTCTTGAGTTCTCGATTCATCACGTCCACTACCCTGCTCTTATGAACCGCTCTGGTTCCTCAATATAAATATAGAAACTGTTCCGCCTCTGCCCACGCACCAAAAAAAAAAAAAATAAATAAATAAAAACTGCGGATCGCTGTGCAAAGAGCTGAGCACAGCTCAGAAACCAGCCTCCCCTCCATGAACTCTGTCTGTACTTCCTGCCAGCTCGGTGTTCAGCAGCAACAGAGAAACACCCCGCCAATCCCGGACATTCTCTCTTCTGCACCCGCTCCTTCCTATCGGAGGGGAGATGCGAGAGCATGTCTCACTATGCTGAAGGACAGCTTCTACCCCAGTGTTATCAGAATATTGAGCGGTCCCCTAGTACGATCAGATCTACCCTGGATCTCACAACATACCCCGTGGTGGCCCTTGTCCCTTATTGAGTGCCTGTACTGCTCTCCATCTGTAACTGTGACACTTCATTCTGCATTCTGCTATTGATTTAACTTGTTCTACTCCCATGCAGTGATCTGTACCTCTGCATGTAACTGGGACCTCTCCTGTCTGTGATGTATACAAGTAATCTGGATACCAATCTAGATGGGTCGGTTGGGAAGTTTGCAGATGATACGATGATGGGTGGTGTTGTGTATCGTCGAGTGGAGCTGAAAAGAATTTACTTGTATAAGGATCAGTTGCAGATATGGGTTGGAGAAATGGCGAATGGAGTACAACAAGGACAAACGTACAATGATGCGCCCTGGTAGGTTAAATGCTAAGAGATAGCACACGAGTAACGCCAAGGCCTAATCAGTGTTGATTAGCGGAGGAATCTTGCGGTCTAATGTCATTGTTAATGGCCATGGATTCCGATGGGTAAGTTAAGATGGTGTATACCATTGGACAACAGACACTAGACACTAGAAAACTACAGCACAGTACAGTCCTTTCGGCCCTCGATGTTGTGCCGACAGATATATTCCCTAAAAATGTACTAAACAGCCCCGTAATCCTTCAATGTTCTTTCATCCATGTGCCTGTCCATAAGACTCTTAAATACCCCTAATGTTTTAGCCTCACCACCATCCCTGGCAAGTAATTCCAGGCACCCACAACCCCCTGTGTAAAAAAAAAAAACTCAGCCCGGATCTCTCCCCTAAACTTCCTCCCTTAACTTTGTACATATGCCCTCTGGTGTTTGCTATTCGTTCCCTGGGAAACAGGTACTGGCTATCCACCCTACCTATGCCTCTACAATCTTGTAGATCTGCATCAAGTCCCCCCTCATCCTTCTACGCTCCAAAGAGAAAAGTCCCTGCTCTGATAACCTTGCATTAATAGACAATAGACAATAGA
Source organism: Mobula birostris (assembly GCF_030028105.1). Classification (NCBI taxonomy): domain Eukaryota; kingdom Metazoa; phylum Chordata; class Chondrichthyes; order Myliobatiformes; family Myliobatidae; genus Mobula; species Mobula birostris. The sequence goes on from NC_092382.1 coordinate 104,680,032, forward strand.
CCATAGGTGCAGGAGTAGACCACTCGGCACATCTAGCCCGCACCGCCATTCACTGTGATAATAGCTGATCATCCACAATCTGTATCCAGTTCCTGCCTTATCCCCATAACCTTTAATTCCGCTATCTTTACGAGCTCCATCCATCTCTTTCTTGAAAACATCCAGAGGCATGGCCTCCACAGCCTTCTGGGGCAGAGTATTCCATCTATCCACCACTCTCTGGGTGAAAAAGTTTTTCCTCAACTCCGTTCTAAATGGCCTACCCCTTATTCTTAAACTGTGGCCTCTGGTTCTGAACTCACCCATCATGTCCTCCAAGTGTGGTCTCACCAGGGCCCTGCACAGCTGCAGAAGGACCTCTTGGCTCTTATACTCAATTCCCCTTTTTATGAAGGCCAGCATGCTATTAGCTTTCTTCACTGCCTGCTGTACTTGAATGCCTCATGCTTGGCATAATTAGTCGGGGCACTGAGTGCAAAAGTCAGGAAGTTATTTTGCTAATTTATAAAGATCTCTAGTTGGGCTGAATCAGGCGTATTGTATATAGTTCCGTTCACCCCATATTGGGAGGATATCAAGGCCTTGGATAGCCTCGGGAGAAGCTTAACGGGATGCAGCCAGGTTTCGATGGCATGTGTTACAACGAGGGGTTGGTCACTTGGGTTTCTTGCTCTGGAGCGGACGAATACGAGGGGAGATCTGATGGAGGTTTATAAGATCATAAGTGGAATAGACAGTATCATTTTCCCAAAGGTGAAATTTCTAACACCAGAGGGAATTCACCCTGGACAACTTTCTGCGCCTGTTCCTCTGCTGTACTGGCTGGCCTATGTGTGACAATAATAAACCAATTTACTGATTTGCGATGCAGGATGCGAATCTCACAAAACCTTGCTAAACAATTGGAGTTCCCAAGTCTACCAAAGGCAGCGGAGCTCCCATTGCGGATCTCTGCGCAACACGACCTGACACGGACTTCCAACCAGCGACCGCCGTCCCGTGTGTTCCGTGGACAAGCCAGTACGGAATCCAAATTCCCACGTCACTGTGAATCACAGTCATCGCAATCGTATGAATGAATCTCCCACGAGAGAGACTTTTTTTTAAAGGTCCGGCTGCGCTCAACTCTTTAACACTCCATTGACCTCCGTGATCAACCCTAGAGCCGTTTCGCTATCGACAGTTAAGGGTTCTGCCGTTAACTGTCTCCTGTCCTTTCACATTCAACGCTCCAAAGGTCTTCCTCTTACCAGCAGCCACGGAACAAAGAGACACAATGGATTCCAAGAAAATCCCCACATGTTAATCTCCATAAAATCGTCGTATATCCCATGTGTTGAAGAGGTGCAAAGCGGACAAACTATAATGCAACTGTTAAAAATAATAAATTTGAATCCAAACGACCAATACCCCATGTATCATTATCTGCTGGATAAGCCTCCACTGAGGGACACAGTCAAACACCCAAATGAGGTTTTTGGAGACGACATCCACAACTACAACTTCAGCGATCACTTTAGAGATTGAAGATGCATGTCAGCCTGGGAAGTCGAGGAATTTAGACTCTCTGCGATGACTTATTTCCTCAGCAGTTTGAACGAGGCACTAGTGCGCAAGCGCGTGGTGGCCGGCCGGTGTGAAGAGCGCAAAGAGAAGACAGGTTTACAGCGCGGGAGTCGACGTAATGGGAGACAGAGTAGGAAGGCTTTGACTCAACTGGACTTCGGAGATAATGAGTCGAGGCGAGTTAGTTAATCTGTTTAGAATACAGACAGAAAGAATGTATGTGAGCATTGTATCCTTTTTGCCAAATACGTGTCCAGCTCTTTACTCCATCCCTCTTATTTCTGTCTTCTCCAATCATTTCTGATCTCCCTATCCACCTTCCAGTTTCGAATCTCTAACTATCCATTCTTTCCGTTAGTACTGACGAAGGGTCTCGGCACGAAACGTCGACTGTACCTCTTCCTAGAGCAGCTGCCTGGCCTGCTGCGTTCACCAGCAGTTTGTCCGTGTCCCCCCTATTACATCCACATTTTGCTTCCCCTCACGATTTTGCTCCCACTCCCAGCATCAAAGGACTCATTCTGTGTCTGAACCGGGGAGTGTATGATGGGGCAGTGTGGAGAGAGATTCAATTTGTGTCTGACCCCGGGAGTCTGTGATCGGAGGGTGTGGAGCGAGTTTATCTCTGAGTCTGTCCACTGATGTATTTGTTGAGACTGTGTGGAAGGAGCTTCAGTCTGATTCTGAAACCGAGGGCGTGTGATGGGACGGTGTGGAGGGAGATTCACTCGGTGCCTGAACCCGGGAATGTGTGATGGGACGGTGCGGAGGTAGCTTCACTCTATGTCTGACACCGGATGTGTATGATAGGACGGTGCAGAGGGAGCTTCATTCTGTGTCTTAACCCGGAAGTGTGTGGAGAGTCAGTGTGCAGGGAGACTCACTCTGTGTCTGTCCCCGGGAGTGTTTGATCGGACGGTGTGGAGGGAGATACTCTCCGTGTATGATCCCGGGAGTGTGATTGGACGGTGCGCGCGAGTTTCACGCGGTGACTCACCCCGTGAGTGCGTGATGGGACGGTGTGAAGGGAGATTTGCACAGTGTTTGACATAGGGAAAGGTTGATGCGAGGTTGTTGGGCGACATTCACTTTGCGTTTGACCACTTGCGTTTTTGGTGGTAGGGTGTGGAGGGAGATTTACTCCGTGTTTTTCCTAGGTATGTGGGATGGGACAATGTGGTGGGAGCTTCACTCTGTGTTCGATCCCGGAAGTGTGGAATAGGACAGTGTGGAGGGAAATTCTGTCTGTTTCTGACCCCAGGAATCTGTGATCGGAGGGTGTGGAGAGAGTGCCAGACCACTGATGTATTTGAGGTGACTGTATGGAGGGTGCTTCAATCTGTTTCTGACACCGAGATTGTGTCCTGAGACAGTGTAGATGGAAATTCACTCTGTGTCTGACCCCGGGAGTGTGCGATGGGACGGTGTAGAGAGAGATTCACTCTGTGTCTGACCCCGGTGGTGTGTGATTGGACGGTGAAGGAGGGAGATTCACACTGTGTTTGACCCCAGGAGGGTGTGATGTGACGGTGTGGAGCGCGTTTCACTCGGTGTCTGACCCCGAGACTGTGGGATGGATGGTTTGGAGGGAACTCCACTCTGTAACTCACCCCGGTAATGTGTGATGGGACAGTGTGGAGGGAGATTCACTTTGTGTCTCACCCTGAGAATGTGTGATGGGACGGTGCGGAGGTAGCTTCACTCTGTGTCTGACCCAAGGCGTGTGTGATGGGACGGTGCGGAGGGAGCTTCACTCTGTGTCTGACCCAGGGCGTGTGTGATGGGACGGTGCGGAGGGAGATTCTCTCTGTGTCTGACACCGGATGTGTATAATAGGACGGTGCAGAGGGAGCTTCATTCTGTGTCTTAACCCGGAAGTGTGTGGAGAGTCAGTGTGGAGGGAGACTCACTCTGTGTCTGTCCCCGGGAGTGTTTGATCGGACGGTGTGGAGGGAGATACACTCTGTGTCTGATCCCGGGAGTGTGTGATTGGACGGTGCGCGCGAGTTTCACGCGGTGACTGACCCCGTGAGTGCGTGATGGGACGGCGTGAAGGGAGATTTGCACAGTGTTTGACATAGGGAAAGGTTGATGCGAGGTTGTTGGGCGACATTCACTTTGCGTCTGACCACTTGCGTTTTTGGTGGTAGGGTGTTGAGGGAGATTTACTCAGTGTTTTTCCTAAGTATGTGGGATGGGACAATGTGGTGGGAGCTTCACTCTGTGTCCGATCCCGGAAGTGTGGGATAGGACAGTGTGGAGGGAAATTCTGTCTGTTTCTGACCCCAGGAATCTGTGATCGGAGGGTGTGGAGAGAGTGCCTGACCACTGATGTATTTGAGGTGACTGTATGGAGGGTGCTTCAATCTGTTTCTGACACCGAGATTGTGTCCTGAGACAGTGTGGAGGGCGATTTACTCTGTGTCTGACCCCGGGAGTGTGCGATGGGACGGTGTAGAGGGAGATTCACTCTGTGTCTGACCCCGGTGGTGTGTGATTGGACGGTGTGGAGGGAGATTCACAATGTGTCTGACGCCGGGAGTGTGGGATGGATGGTTTGGAGGGAGCTCCACTCTGTAACTCACCCCGGTATTGTGTGATGGGACAGTGTGGAGGGAGGTTCACTCTGTGTCTGACCCAGGGCGTGTGTGATGGGACGATGCGGAGGGAGATTCTTTGTGTGTCTGACTCGTATGTGTATGATAGGACGGTGCAGAGGGAGGTTCATTCTGTGTCTTAACCCGGAAGTGTGTGGAAAGTCACTGTGGAGGAAGATTCACTCTGTGTCTGACCCCAGTAGTGTTTGATGCGACGCTGTAGAGGGAGATTCTCTCTGTGTCTGATCCCGGGTGTGTGATTGCACGGTGTGCAGCGAGTTTCACGCGTGACTGACCCCGGGAGTGTGTGATGGGACAGTGTGGAATGAGATTCACACTGTGTCTCACCCTGGGAATGTGTGATGGGACGGTGTGGAGGGAGATTCACTCTGTGTCTGACACCGGGAGGGTGTGACGTGACGGTGTGGAGTGCGTTTCCCTCGGTTTCTGACCCCGGGAGTGTGGGATGGATGGTTTGGAGGGTGCTCCACTCTGTAGCTCACCCCGGTAATGTGTAATGGGACAGTGTGGAGGGAGATTCACTCTCTGGCTCACCCTTGTAATGTGTGATGGGATTGTGCGGAGGGAGCATCACTCTGTATCTGACCCTGTTTGTGTGTGATGGGACGGTGTGGAGGGATATTCAATCTGTGACAGACCCGGGATTGCGTGATGGGACGGTGTGAAGGGAGATTTGCACAGTGTTTGACATATGCAAATATTGATGCGAGGTTGTTGGGCGACATTCACTTTGCATTTAACTCTTGCGTGTTTGGTGGTAGGGTGTGGAGGGATATTCACTCTGTGTTTTTCCTAGGTGTGTGGGACGCGACAATGTGGTGGGAGCTTCACACTGTGCCCGATCCCGGAAGTGTGCGATAGGACAGTGTGGAGGGAAATTCAGTCTGTTTCTGAGCCCGGGAATCTGTGATCGGAGAGTGTGGAGCGAGTGTCTGACCACTGATGTGTTTGACAGGATTTTGTGGATGGTGCTTCAATCTGTTTCTGACACCGAGATTGTGTCCTGAGACGGTGTGGAGTGAGCTGTTCTCTGTGTTTGACCCCGGGAGTGTGTGTTGGGACGCTGTGGAGGGAGATTGACTCTGTGTCTGACCGCGGGAGTGTGTGTTGGTACGGTGTGGAGGGAGATTCACTCTGTGTCTGACCCCGGGAGTGTGTGATGCGGCGGTTTGAAGGGAGATTCACACTGTGTCTGACCGTGGGAGTGTGTGATTGAACGGTGTGGAGGGAGATTCACTCTGTGTCTGACCCCGGAAATGTGTGTTGGGACGGTGAGGAGGGAGCCTCACTCTGTGTCTGGCCCCGGGAGTGTGTGATTGGACGGTGTGGAGGGAGATTCACTCTGTGTCTGACCCCGGGAGTGTGTGATGGAACGGTGTGGACGGAACTTCACTCTGTGTCTGAACACTGGAGTAAGAAATGGGACGGTGTGGAGGGAGATTCAGAAGTTACGACGGGACATTGATGGGATGCCAAACTGGGTTGAGAAGTGGCAGATGGAGTTTAACATAGATAAGTGTGAGATGGTTCCTTTTGGTAGGTCAAATATCACGGCAGAATATAACATTAATGTTTAGACTCTTGGCAGTATGGCGGATCGGAGGGATCTTGGGGTCCGAGTCAATCGGACACTCAAAACCTGTGTAGGTTGACTCTGTGGTTAATAAGGCGTACGGTGTATTAGCCTTCAACAATCGTGGAATTAAATTTGGGAGCCGAGTGGTAATATTGCAGCTATAAAGGGCACTGGTCAGACCACACCTTGTGTACTGTGCTCAGTTCTGGTCGCTTCACTACAGGAAGGATAGGAAGCCACAGAAGGGGTGCAGAGGAGATTTACAAGGATGTGGCCTGGATTGGGGAGCATGCCTTATGAGAATAAGTTGAGTGAGCTCGGCCTTTTCTCCTTGGAGCGACGGAGGATGAGAGGTGACCTGATAGAGATGTATAAGATTATGAGAGGGAATGATCATATGGATAGTCAGGGTATTTTTTTTTCACAGTGCTGAAATGGTTGCCACAAGAGGACGCAGGCTTAAGGTACTGGATAGTAGGTACAGAGGAGATGGCAGGGGTAAGGTTTTTACTTATAGAGTGGTGGAGGCAGATGCGATAGGGTCTTTTAAGAGACTTCTGGATCGGTACATGATGTTTAGTAAAATAGAGGGCTATAGGTAAGCCTAGTAATTTCGTCGCTCCAGCACACCCTCTTTCTTAATATCTACATGCTCAAGCTTTTCAGTCCTCTACAACTCATCACAACAATCACCAAGATGCTTTTCCATAGTGAATGCTGAAGTAAAGTATTCATTAAGTACCTCTGCTGTTTCCTCCGATTCCATATACACTTTCACACTGTCACAATTGATAGGTCTTATACTTTCAAGTCTTATCTTCTTGCTGTTCACATACTTGTAGAATGCCTTGGGATTTTCCGTAATCCTGCCCACCCAGGCCTTCCCATCTTCCGTTCTGGCTCTCCTAATTACCTTCTTAAGCTGCTTCCAGTTAGCCTTATAATTTTTAGGTGTCTAACATTCCCTGGCTCTCTAATCCTTCTGTCAACATTTCTTCTCTTCTTGACTAGATTAATTACAGCCTTTATACACCAGTTTTCCAAGCTTGAAGTAGCCAACTGTGAGTCTCTTAAAAAACAAAACAATCGTTTCCGTATCCACTACAGCCACCGGCAGCCTATTCCACCTACTCACCAGTCTCTGTGTAAAAAAAAAGGAGAAAAAAAAAAAAAACTTACCCCTGAGATCTCCTCTGTACCTGCTTCCAAGCACTTCAAAACTATGCCCTGTCGTGGCTGCCATTTCAGCCCGTGGAAAAGCTTCTGACAATCCACACGATCAATGCCTCTCATTGTCTTGTACACCTCTATCAGGTCACCTCTCGTCCTCCGTCGCTCCAAGGAGAAAAGGCCAATTCTCTCAACCTATTCTCATAAGGCATGCTCCGCAGTTCATGCAACATCCTTGTAAATCCTCTCTTCACCGTTTCTGTGGTTTCCACATCCTTCCTCGAGTGAAGTGACCAGAACTGAGCACAGTACTACAAGTACGGTTGACCAAGACCCTACATAGCTGCAACTTTAACTCTCGGCTCTTAAACTCAGCCCCACGATTGATGAAGGCCAATACACTTTATGCGCTTTTAACCATGGAGTCAACTTGCGGAGCAGCTTTGAGTGTCCTATGGACTCGGACCTCAAAATCCGTCTGATCCTCCACAGTGCCAAGAGTCTTACATGAATGCTATATTCTGCCATCATATTTGGCCTAACAGAATAAACCACCTCACACTTATCTAGGTTAAACTCCATTTGCCACTTATAGCCCAATTTTACATTCTATCAATGTCCCGTTTTAAACTCTGACAGCCTTCCACACTATCCACAACACCACCAACCTTTGTGTCTCAGCAAATTTACTAACTCATCCCTCCACTTCCTCATCGAGGTCATTTATAAAAATAATTGCCAAGTTTTTTGAATCTTTTGTAAGCTCTTCTTTTCTTCTTGACGAGATTTAATACCGCCCTTCTTTTCCACGGATCTTATACCCTACCATCCTTCCCATGTCTCATTGGAACGTACGTACTCAGAACCCCACGCATATATTCCCTGAACATTTGCCACATTTCTTCCGTACATTTCCCCGAGAAAACCTGTTTCCAATTTATCTTCCAACTTCCTACCTAATAGCCTCATATTTCCCCTTACTCCAATTAAACGGTTGCCTAACTTGTCTGTTCCTATCCTTCCCTAATGCTATGGTAAAGAAGGGAGAATTGTGATCACTATCTACAAAATGTTCTCCCACTGAGAGACCTGACACCTGACCAGGTTCATTTCCCAATACCAGATCAAGTACAGCCTCTCCTTTTGTAGGCTTATCTGCATATTGTGTCAAGAAACCCTCTTGAACACACCTAACAAACTCTACCCCACCTGAACCCCTCACCCTCGGGGGATGCCGATCATTATTTGGGAAATTAAAACCTCCTACCACAGCAACCCTGTTTTTATTACTCCTTTCCAGAATTTGTCTCCCTATCTGCTCCTCGATGTCCCTGTTACTATTGTGTAGTCTATAAAAAATACCCAGTGGAGTTATTGACCCCTTCCTGTTTCTAACCTCCACCCACAGAGACTCCGTAGACAACCCCTCCATGACTTCCTCCTTTTCCACAGCCGTAACACTATCTCTGATCAACACCCACCTCTTTTTCCTCCCTCTCTATCCTTTCTGAAACATTTAAAGCTCGCACTTGAAGTAGCTATTCCTGGCTCTGCACTCCGCAAATTTATGTAATGGCCACAACATCGTAGCTCCAAGTGCTGATCCATGCTCTGAGCTCATCCGCTTTATTCATAATGTTCCTCGTATTAATTTCAACACATCTCAAGCCATCAGTCAGGGCGCATACCTTCTCCATCATCTGCCTATCCTCCCCTTTCGCACTGTCTCCAAGCTTTCTCTGTTTGTGAGTCAAAATCCCTTTCCTCCATCTCTTCAGTTTGGTTCCCAACCCCTAGCAATTCTAGTGTAAAATCTCCCCAGTAGCTTAGCAAATCTTTCCGCCAGGATATTGATCCACCTCGGATTCAAGTGCAACTCCTCATTTTTGTACAGGTCACATGTGCCCCAGAAGAAGTCCTAGTGATCCAGAAGTCTAAATCCCTGCCCCCCTCCTCCAATCTCTCAGCCACTCATTTATCCTCCACCTCATTCAATTCCTATACTCACTGTCACGTGGCACAGGGAATATTCCCGAGATTCCTACCTTTGAGGTCCTGCTTTTCAACTTCTTTGTGAAGTTAAGAAATGGCAAGGATAAAAAGACACTAACAGCAACAGTTATATGCATGCCTCGAAACAACAGCCGGGATGTGGACTACCAGTTAGAGCTGGAAATACAAAAAGCGTGACAGAAGGAAATTGTCAAGATAATTATGTGGAATTTTAATATGAAAGTGGATTGGGAGAGTCAGGAAGGTACTCGATCTCAGGAAAGGGAGATTATAGAATGCCCAGGGGATGGCGTTTTGGAGCAACATGTCCATACGCCCACCAGGGGATCGGCTGTTTTGGATTGGGTGCTGTGTAATGAACCTGAGGCGATTAAGTTCAGTTTCAAATTTGAAAAGGAGAAGTTGGTGCCAGGTGTAACAATATTTCAGTGGAACAAAGGAAATTACAGTGGTATGAGTGATGAAGTGGCCCAAGTCGAATGGAAAAGTAAGCTAGATGGAAGGACGGTAGAGCAGAATTGGATGAAATTCCTACAACAAGTATACCGAGTTGGATACTGTTGCGGGGGATGGCTTACCTGGGACAAGCTGAGGCAGCCGGATCTCTGGCACTGAGTCTGGTTCTGCAGTGCAGAAGGGAGGGTTGAACAAGATGAGAGCGGTAGTGATAGGGGACGCGATAGTTATAGGTACAGAAGGGCGGTTCTGTGGTCGTGACAGAGACTCCCGGATAGTTTGCTGCCTCCCGGGTGCCAGGGTCAGGGATGTCTCTGATCGCGTGCACAGCATTCTAAAGTGGGAGGGTGAACTGCCACATGTCATGGTGCACATCGGTACCAATGACGTAGGAAGAAAGAGAGAGGAGATCCTGAAGAGTGAGTATAGAGAGCTTGGTAGGAATTTAAAATGCGGGACCTCAAGGGTGGTAATCTCAGGATTGCTACCTGTGCTACGTGACAGTGGGGGAAAGAATAGGATGCTATTGCAGATTAACAAGTGGCTGAGGTAGTAGTGTAGGGGGCAGAGTTTCAGAGTTCAGTATCATTGGGACCTCTTCTGGGGCAGGTGGGATCTGTACAAGAGAGATGGGTTACACCTAAACTACAAAGGGACCAATATCCTTGCAGGGAGGTTTGATAGTGCTATTGGGGAGGGTTTAAATTAGATTCGCCGGGAGATGGGAACCAGAGTGTCAGAGCAGATAGTGGAGCGGGGGTGAAAATAAATAATGTTAAAGTTCATACAAAGTCACAAATAGAAGCGTTGTGTAGGAGAGTAGGGGAGATTCAAACAAGCAGACATGACTTGAGAGTTAGGGGGCAAAAGTTCAGGGGTAACAGGAGGAGGAACGTTTTTACACAGAGAGTGGTGGCTGTGTGGAACGAGCTTCCAGTAGCAGTGGTTGAGGCTGGTTCGATATTGTCATTTAAAGAAAAATTGGATAGGTATATGGACAGAAAAGGAATGGAAGGTTATGAGCTGAGTGCAGGTTGGTGAGACTAGGTGAGAGTAAGCGTTCGGCATGGTCTAGAAGGGCCGAGATGGCCTCTTTCCGTGCTGTAACTGATATATGGTTATATGGTTATATGTGTGTGGTGGTAATAATATTCGGAGGTGTGTCTATTTTACGGATGACACCATGATATGTGGAGGAGCAGGAAGTGTTGAACAAACGGAAAAGTTGCACAGGGACATGGTCAGTTTTGGAGAGTGGGCAAAAAAAAATACTGGCAGATGAGATACAATGTCAGGAAATTGTCGCGGACAAACGATGCTCGGACCCGGAGTGAGAGAGCCGTAGAAAATTCTTTATTTGTCACATGATATCATGGGGAGCACAGCCCCTAAAATCGGGATCCTGGAGCTCCCTCAGACAAGAAAACTCAGTGATATTTATACATCAACGGTACGTGACAAGAGACACTTGTGTGGAATTTTTTTTTTACAGAAGTAAAGGTCACGTGCTTCAGGACATTGTATGGTCAGATAATTCCTTATTTGAACTTTTGTCTAGCATTTTCAGAGAACGCTACCGAATAGCAAAGTAGCAGAAATATGTGCCTGAGCAGCTACACATTTGACTGAAGTGTTAGTTCTCAGGCCAGCTGGCTCAACCGCGGACACATAAAAATTCTCAGAACAAGGAAGTACAGATGCAATTATTTTTATATCTCGGTTGCGAGGCACAGTTCAGTCACACAGAGTACATTGGTTACAGATAAATGATTGTAAACTTCGAATTCACATTTTAAAACAAATCATTAGCTCCCTCAATGCCCATTACAATGTAAGGCCTTGATATTTTCTTCCACAGAAGTGTACGGCTGTACATTTTGGAAGAAGAAATAATCGGGCGGATTATTGTTTAGATGGGGAGAAAATTCAAAAAGTGCAAAGGGACTTGGGGGGGGGGGGTCCTCGTGCAGGATACCGTAAAGGTTACCCACCAGCTTGGATCGGCTGTGAGGAAAGCAAATGCTACATTAGCATTCATTTCAAGAGAAATAATGCGTAAGAGAAAGGAGGTGTTGCTGAGTCTCTATGGGGCACTGGTGTGACCTCATTTGGAAAACTGTGTGCAGTCTTGCGCCCCCTATCTTAGAAGGGATGTACTGATGTTGGAGAGGGTTCAGGAAAGATTCACCAGGATTATTCCTGGAATGCAGGGGCTAAGATAGGAGGAACTTGTGTCGGCTCTTGTACTGTATTCATCAGCGTACAGAAGAATGAGTGACGTTATCATAGAAACATTTCGAATGTTGAAAGGGTTGGACAGAGTAGATGTGGAAAGGCTGTTTCCCTTGGTGGGTGAGTCCAGGACAAGAGGCCGCAGTCTTAGGATAAGAGCATATCCATTTAAAACAACGATGAGGAGAAATGTTTTAGCCACAGGGTCCTGGACCTATGGAATCCGTTGCCACAAACAGCTGTGGAGGTCCGATCATGGAGGGTGTTTCAGGAGGAGATTGATAGGTATCTGATTTGTCAGGGTATTTGTCAGGGTGGGAATCAAATTAAAGAGGCAAGGCGAGAGGAGGTTAGTTCACTACAGGGGGATGGGAACCAGTGCAGAGAGACAGAGGGGTGTAACGTGAGGGTAGAAACAAAAAGTACTACGGAGAAAAGTACAGGTGGCAGGCCGACAAATCCAGGGCAAGCATTAAAAAGGGCCACTTTTCAGCATAATTGTATAAGGGCTAAGAGAGTTGTAAAAGAGCGCCTGAAGGCTTTGTGTGTCAATGCAAGGAGCATTCGTAATAAAGTGGATGAATTGAAAGTGCAGCTTGTTATTAATGATTATGATATAGTTGAGATCACAGAGACATGGCTCCAGGGTGACCAGGGATGGGAGCTCAACGTACAGGGATATTCAATATTCAGGAGGGATAGACATGAAGGAAGGGGAGGTGGGGTGGCGTTGCTGGTTAAAGAAGAGATTAACGCAATAGAAAGGAAGGACATAAGCCGGGAAGATGTGGAATCGATATGGGTAGAGCTGCGTAACACTAAGGGGCAGAAGACGCTGGTGGGAGTTGTTTACAGGCCACCTAACCGTAGTAGTGAGGTCGGAGATGGTATTAAACAGGAAATTAGAAATGTGTGCAATAAAGGAACAGCAGTTATAATGGGTGACTTCAATCTACATGTAGATTGGGTGAACCAAATTGGTAAAGGTGCTGAGGAAGAGGATTTCTTGGAATGTATGCGGGATGGTTTTTTCAACCAACATGTCGAGGAACCAACTAGAGAGCAGGCTATTCTGGACTGGGTTTTGAGCAATGAGGAAGGGTTAATTAGCAATCTTGTCGTGAGAGGCCCCTTGGGTAAGAGTGACCATAATATGGTGGAATTCTTTATTAAGATGGAGAGTGACATAGTTAATTCAGAAACAAAGGTTCTGAACTTAAACAGGGGTAACTTTGAAGGTATGAGACGTGAATTAGCTAAGATAGACTGGCAAATGACACTTAAAGGATTGACGGTGGGTATGCAATGGCAAGCATTTAAAGGTTGCATGGATGAACTACAACAATTATTCATCCCAGTTTGGCAAAAGAATAAATCAAGGAAGGTAGTGCACCCGTGGCTGACAAAAGAAATTACGGATAGTATCAATTCCAAAGAAGAAGCATACAAATTAGCCAGAGAAAGTGGCTCACCTGAGGACTGGGAGAAATTCAGAGTTCAGCAGAGGAGGACAAAGGGCTTAATTAGGAAGGGGAAAAAAGATTATGAGAGAAAACTGGCAGGAAACATAAAAACGGACTGTAAATGCTTTTATAGATATGTAAAAAGGAAAAGACGGGTAAAGACAAATGTAGGTCCCCTGCAGACAGAAACAGGTGAATTGATTAAGGGGAGCAAGGACATGGCAGACCAATTGAATAATTACTTTGGTTCTGTCTTCACTAAGGAGGACATAAATAATCTTCCAGAAATAGTAGGGGACAGAGGGTCCAGTGAGATGGAGGAACTGAGCGAAATACATGTTAGTAGGGAAGTGGTGTTAGGTAAATTGAAGGGATTGAAGGCAGATAAATCCCCAGGGCCAGATGGTCTGCATCCCAGGGTGCTTAAGGAAGTAGCCCAAGAAATAGTGGATGCATTAGTGATAATTTTTCAAAACTCGTTAGATTCTGGACTAGTTCCTGAGGATTGGAGGGTGGCTAATGTAACTCCACTTTTTAAAAAAGGAGGGAGAGAGAAACCGGGGAATTATAGACCGGTTAGCCTAACGTCAGTGGTGGAGAAACTGCTGGAGTCAGTTATCAAGGATGTGATAACAGCACATTTGGAAAGCGGTGAAATGATCGGACAAAGTCAGCATGGACTTGTGAAAGGAAAATCATGTCTGACGAATCTCATAGAATTTTTTGAGGATGTAACTAGTAGAGTGGATAGGGGAGAACCAGTGGATGTGGTATATTTGGATTTTCAGAAGGCTTTTGACAAGGTCCCACACAGGAGATTAGTGTGCAAACTTAAAGCACACGGTATTGGGGATAAGGTATTGGTGTGGGTGGAGAGTTGGTTAGCAGGTCAGAGTTCGCCGTAGTGACACCATTCTGCAAGCGTCAGGTGTCATTCGCCCAATATTTTCAAATTGCTAACTCATCTGCCTCGAACACCTCTCTGGAAGTTCATTCAACCTCCTGTCTGTGATGTATAAAAATGATCTTAATGAAATTGTAGATGGGTGCATTCGTGAGTTGTATCAGATACGAAGATGGGCGGTGTTGTGGATCATGTCGAGAACTGGCAAAAAAAATCTCAATGCGACATAGATCAGTCACAGATACAGTTGGAGAAACGGAAGAGCTTAGCCCGTCATGTATCCAATGTTTGAAGAAAAGAACAAAGCAGGCAAATAATAACACAGCTGTGAAAAATAATAAACTCTGAGTCCTTCATAGAAACATAGAAACATAGAAAATAGGTGCAGGAGTAGGCCATTCGGCCCTTCGAGCCTGCACAGCCATTTATTATGATCATGGCTGATCATCCAACTCAGAACCCCGCCCCAGCCTTCCCTCCATACCCCCTGACCCCCGTAGCCACAAGGGCCATATCTAACTCCCTCTTAAATATAGCCAATGAACTGGCCTCAACTGTTTCCTGTGGCAGAGAATTCCACAGATTCACCACTCTCTGTGTGAAGAAGTTTTTTCCTAATTTCGGTCCTAAAAGGCTTCCTCTCTGCCCTCAAACTGTGGCCCCTCGTTCTGGACTTTCCCAACATCGGGAACAATCTTCCTGCATCTAGCCTGTCCAATCCCTTTAGGATCTTATACGTTTCAATCAGATCCCCCCTCAATCTTCTAAATTCCAACGAGTACAAGCCCAGTTCATCCAGTCTTTCTTCATATGAAAGTCCTGCCATCCCAGGAATCAATCTGGTGAACCTTCTTTGTACTCCCTCTATGGCAAGGATGTCTTTCCTCAGATTAGGGGACCAAAACAGCACACAATACTCCAGGTGTGGTCTCACCAAGGCCTTGTACAACTGCAGTAGTACCTCCCTGCTCCTGTATTCGAATCCTCTCGCTATAAATGCCAGCATACCATTCGCCTTTTTCACCGCCTACTGTACCTACATGCCCACTTTCAATGACTGGTGTATAATGACACCCAGGTCTCGTTGCACCTCCCCTTTTCCTAATCGGCCACCATTCAGAGAATAATCTGTTTTCCTATTTTTGCCACCAAAGTGGATAACTTCACATTTATCCACATTAAATTGCATCTGCCATGAATTTGCCCACTCACCCAACCTATCCAAGTCACCCTGCATCCTCTTAGCATCCTCCTCACAGCTAACACTGCCACCCAGCTTCGTGTCATCTTCAAACTTGGAGATGCTGCATTTAACTCCCTCATCCAAGTCATTAATATATATTGTAAACAACTGGGGTCCCAGCACTGAGCGTTACGGTACCCCACTAGTCACCGCCTGCCATTCTGAAAAGGTCCCGTTTATTCCCACTCTTTGCTTTCTGTCTGCTAACCAATTCTCCACCCACACCAATACCTTACCCCCAATACCGTGTGCTTTAAGTTTGCACACTCATCTCCTATGTGGGACCTTGTCAAAAGCCTTTTGAAAATCCAAATATACCACATCCACTGGTTCTCCCCTATCCACTCTACTAGTTACATCCTCAAAAAATTCTATGAGATTCGTCAGACATGATTTTCCTTTCACAAATCCATGCTGACTTTGTCCGATCATTTCACCGCTTTCCAAATGTGCTGTTATCACATCCTTGATAACTGACTCCAGCAGTTTCCCCACCACCGACGTTAGGCTAACCGGTCTATAATTCCCCGGTTTCTCTCTCCCTCCTTTTTTAAAAAGTGGAGTTACATTAGCCACCTTCAGATTCAGTCGGTGGTGAAGAAAGCGAAATAAATTAGGTGTATTATAGACCACCCAATGGAGAGCGAGACTTGGAGGAGCAAATTTGTAAGGAGATGGCAGATATTTGTTGTCAGCACAAGGTTGTGATTGTGGGAGATTGCAATTGTCCACACATTGACTGGGAAGCCCATTCTGTAAAAGGGCTGGATGGTTTGGAGTTTGTAAAATGTGTGCAAGATAGTTTTTTGCAGCGATACATAGAGGTACCAATTAGGGAAGGGGCAGTGTTGGATATCCTGTTAGGGAATGAGATAGGGCAGGTGACGGGTGTATCTGTTGGAGAGCACTTCGGGTCCAGTGATCACAAGACCTTTGGTTTCAATGTGATTATAGAGAAGGATTGGACTGGGCCCAGGGTTCAGATTTTTGATTGGAGAAAGTCTAACTTTGAGGAGATGAGATAGGATTTAGAAGCAGTGGATTGGGACAATTTGTTTTGTGGGAAGGATATAACAGCTAAATGAAGGACATTTAAAGTTGAAATTTTGAGGGTACAGGATCTTTATGTTCCTGTTAGGTTGAAAGGAAAGGGAGCAGTTTGAGAGAGCCATGGTTTTCAAGGGATATTGGAAACTCGGTTCGGAAAAAGAGAGATATCTACAATAAATATAGGCAGCATGGAGTAAATGAGGTGCTTGAGGAATATAAAGAATGTAAAAAGAAACTTAAAGAAATTAGAAAAGCTAAAAGAAGATATGAGATTGCTTTGGCAAGTAAGGTGAAAATAAATCCGAAGGGTTTCTACAGATATATTAATAGCAAAAGGATAGTGAGGGATAATATTGGTCCCTTAGAGAATCAGAGTGGACAGCTATGTGTGGAACCAAAAGAGATGGGGGAGATTCTGGACAACTTCTTTTCTTCGGTATTCACTAAGGAGAAGGATACTGAATCGTGTAAGATAAGGGAAACAGGTAGGGAAGTTATGGAAACTATGATGATTAAAGAAGAGGCAGTATTGGCGCTTTTAAGGAATATAAAAGTGGATAAGTCTCCTGGTCCTGACAGGATATTCCCTAGGACATTGAGGAAAGTTAGTGTGGAAATAGCAGGGGCTCTGACAGAAATATTACAAATGTCATTAGAAACGGGAATGGCGCCGGAGGATTGACATATTGCTCATGTTGTTCCATTGCTTAAAAAGGGTTCTAAGAGTAAACCTAGCAATTATCGGCCTCTGAGTTTGACGTCAGTGGTGGGTAAATTGATGGAAAGTATTCTTAGAGATGGTATATATAATTATCTGGATAGACAGGGTCTGATTAGGAACAGTCAACATGGATTTGTGCGTGGAAGGTCACGTTTGACAAATCCTATTGAATTTTTTGAAGAGGTTACTGGGAATATTGACGAGGGTAAAGCGGTGAATGTTGTCTATATGGACTTCAGTAAAGCCTTTGACAAGGTCCCACACAGAAGGTTGGTTAGGAAGGTTCAATCGTTAGGTATTAATATTGAAGTAGTAAAATGGATTCAGCAGTGGCTGGATGAGAGACACCAGAGTGTAGTGGTGGATAACTGTGAGCCAGATTGGAGGCCGGTGACTAGTGGTGTGCCTCCGGGATCTGTACTGGGTCCAATGTTGTTTGTCATTTATATATTAATGATGTGGATGATGGAGTGGTAAATTGGATTAGTAAGTATGCAGATGATACTAAGATAGGTGGAGTTGTGGATAATGAAGTAGGTTTTCAAAGCTTGCAGAGAGATTTAGACCACTTAGAAGAGTGGACTGAAAGATGGCAGATGCAGTTTAATGCTGATAAATGTGAGGTGCTACATTTTGGTAGGACTAATCAAAATAAGACAAACATGGTAAATAGTAGGGCACTGAAGAATGCAGTAGAACAGAGGGATCTAAGAATAATGGCGCATAGTTCCCTGAAGGTGGAATCTCATGTGGATAGGGTGGTGAAGAAAGTTTTGGTATGCTGGCCTTTATAAATTAGAGCACTGAGTATACGAGTTGGGATGTAATGGTGAAATTGTATATGGCATTGGTAAGGGCAAATTTGGAGTATTGTGTACAGTTCTGGTCACCGAAATATCGGAAAGATGTCAATAGAATTGAGAGAATACAGAGGAGTTTCACTAAAATGCGGCCTAGGTTTCCATCTTCTAGTTAATGAGAAAGGTTGAACAAGTTAGGTATTTATTCTTTGGAACGTAGAAGGTTGTGGGCTGACTTCATATAGGTATTTAAGATTATGAGGGGGATAGATAGAGTTGACGTGGATAGGCTTTTCCATAAGAGGACATGAACTGAGAGTTAAAGGACGAAAGTTTAGGGGCGGGGGGGGGGGTTCTTTACTCAGAGGGTGGTAGCTGTGTGGAAAGAGCTTCCAGAAAAAAATTGTCGAGGCAGGTTCGATGTTGTCATTTAAAGTTAAATTGGATAGATATATGGACAGGAAATAAATGAAGGTTATGGGCTGAGTGCAGGTCGGTGGACTAGGTGAGAGTAAGAGTTCGGCATGGACTAGAAGGGCCGAGATGGCCTGTTTCCCTGCTGTAATCGTTATATGTTTATATATGTTTATAAGTGTTGACATTCATTTATAGAGCTATAGAATAGAAGAGCAGGGATGTGATGTTGAGGCAGCAAAAGGCACTCGTGAGACACACTTAGAGTAGTGTGTGGTGATTTGAGCTCCTGGGATAAACTGACATAAGACAGGGTTCAGAGAATATTCACGAGAATGACTCCCGGAATGAAAGGGTTGCTGTATGAAGAACATCGGGCAGCTCTTGGGCTGTATTTCCCGGTGATCAGGAGAATGAGAGGCGATCTCATAGAAACTTTCCGAATGCTCAAAAGCCTCAACAGGTTAGACATGGACATTTTATTTCCCATGGTAGGGGATTCTAGGACAAGAAGGCACGACTTCAGGATTGAAGGACGTCCTTTTAGAACTGAGTTGTGGGGAAATTACTTCAGTCAGAGAGTGAGAAATCTGTGGAATTTGGTGCCACAAGTGGCTGTGGAGCCAAGTCATTGGATGCATTTCAGGCAGAGATAGATAGGCTCTTGATTAGCCAGCGTTTCAAAGGGTACTGGGAGAAGGCAGGGGAGAGAGGATGACTGGAAGAATGAGATCTGCCCATGATTGAATGGCCGAGCAGACTCGATGGCCGAATAGCCTATTTCTGCTCCTATATCTTTTGGTCTTATGGTCCTGTGGTCGCTGCACAGGTGCGCATGATCAGGAGTCGAAACTGAAGATCGGAAAGAGACTGCACTGTCTGATCTGCCTACTCTGCCTAGTTACGTTCGCACTCATCGTGACAGTGACAGCATTCTCGATCCATGGTGAGTGGAACGGTCTCCGGTGGAGGCAAACCATAAATAAAGAGAGTGGAACAAACTGTTATTGCAAAACACCACAGTGACACGGACACCCCTCTGACCGTAACACGGATTAAAACCTACCACCATAAAACAGACAAGCCTCTAACCGTGATAAGGACACGGCCTTCACCGTAACACAATCAAGACTCATCCTGACACTGACAGGCCATTCACCATAACATGAACAATGCTGTCACCGTAGCACGGTCACGACCTTCAACGAGACACAGATAGACTCCTAACTACGACAAGGACGTGAACATCGCCGTGATACACACATGGCAGTCACACTGACCGCAACCAACCCCTCACTGTAACATCGACAAGCCTTTGACCGTGTCAATGATAAACTGCTCAAGGCGACACCGAAACATATCTCACAATGACACCGACACGCTCTTCATCGTGACAACATCACATTCCTTAAGGTGATCCGCTCAGCACCGCCTCGTGACAAAGACTCAGATGCCAATGTAACAAACCTTACCGAGGCAGTATCGCCGAAAATAGCGATGCACCGCTCACTGAGGCAATTACCCACACTTCATTCTGACACAAGCAAACCTGTTAACGTGCTACCAAATTACTTTAGCCCGACACCGTCACACCCACCGTGGAAATGACACGCCTTTGACCATGCCAAAGACACACCCCTCTCTGTGAGACCAGCACACCCCACACCATCGCACAGATGCTCACCATGACACCACCAAGCCCCTCTGACATTTCCCTCGCCGATACATCGAGATACACTTCATTGCGGCCAGGAGCAACTCTCGCCGGGGCACAGAATCACCTTCACGGTGGCACCGCCACGTCCTTCACAGCAACTCGAATATGCCCCGCATGATATTGCCGGAGACCCCCATTGGAACAACAACATAACCTTCACCGACACATTAATATACCCCTCAGCGTGACACGACAGGCCGACGCCACTCACTGTGACCACCTTCAACTTGACACTGACACAAGACTCTCTGTGACCCGCTCAGTAACGTGATGCTGACTCACGTGTCACTGTAAAGGCTAAACATCCTTCACCATCTCTCTCAGTATCACAGATTCGTC
Source organism: Mobula birostris (assembly GCF_030028105.1). Lineage (NCBI taxonomy): Eukaryota > Metazoa > Chordata > Chondrichthyes > Myliobatiformes > Myliobatidae > Mobula > Mobula birostris. Next base: position 104,700,314 of record NC_092382.1, read on the forward strand.
AGTCTCAGAACACCCTCGACCAAAACTGCCATGAGTTGAACTCAACTCTTCAGTCCGAGATCAACGAGATGGAAACGAAGTACAAAGCTGTGAACGAAACCAAGGCTCAAATCTGTGAATTGTTGACCAGCAGAAGAGGTGAGGCATCATCCTCCTCTTTAACCCGCTCCTCGTCACAGGGGAGGCATAGGGAGAGGAAGCGTCACTCTGTGCTTGACATCGGGAGTAGTGAAGAGATGGTGTGGAAGGAGATTTCCTCTGTGTTTGACGGGGGAGTGTGTCATGGTGCTGCGTGGAGGAAGTATCACTCTGTCACTGAACCCAGAAGAGTGTGACGGGACGGTGTGGAGGTGGATTCCCTCTGTGTCTGACCACGGGATTGTGTGACGTAACATTACAACTTCTGACTCCGGGAAATTCTGATGTGACAGTGGATCCAGCTGCACTCTGTGTCTGACAGGCGGACTGTGTGATCGGACAGGGCCCAGAGAGCTTCACCCCATGTTTGACCCCTGAATGGTATTATGGAACCGTGGAGAAAGAGTTTCACTCTGAATCCGGGAGTGTGTGAGGGGACGGTGCAGAGGGGCGTTCACTCTGTGTCTGATGGGATCGGACAGAGAGAGAGAGAGCGAGAGAGGGAGAGAGAGAGAGAGAGAGAGAGAGAGAGAGAGAGAGAGAGGGAGAGAGAGAGAGAGAGAGAGAGAGAGAGAGAGAATGTGTCTGACTCTGGGAGTGTGTGATGGGACAGTGCAGAGGGGAGGTCACTTTATGTTACATCGGATTGAGTGATTGGATGTTGTGAAGGTAGTCTGACCCCGTGAGTGTGCCATGGGAGGTGAGGGCGGAACTTCGCTTTGTGTGTGAACACAGGGGGGTGTGATGGGACGGTTCAGATAGAGTTGCCAGGGAGTGTGTGATGAAACGTAAGGAGGGAGAATCACACTTTGTTAGACTCGGTGGTGTGTAATGTGGCCGTGCAGAGGGAGATTCATTCTGTGTCTGACCACGTGAGTGTGGTATTGGGCGTGAGGAGGGAGATTCGCACTGTGTTATTCTCGGGAGTGTGTGATGGGACGGTGAGGAGGCAGCTTCCCTGCCAACTGCCAGACAGTTTGCTCTGTGGTGTGTTGAGAAGATGTAGAGGGAGAATCAGTCTCCCTCTGACATTTGTCGTGTGCGCTAAGGGAATTTCTTACCGTGTCTAACCCCTGGAGTGTGTGATGGGGTTGCGGAGAGAGAGAGATTCAGAGTGTGTCTGAACAAGGCTGTGTGAGATTGGACTTTGGGGAAGGATCTATATTCTGATATCTTACTCAAGGAGTGTATGAGCGGCCGAGGGGAGGTAGTTTCACTCTGTGTCTCACCCAGAGACTGTGTAATGAAACGGTGGGGAAGGAGTAACACCCAGAATCTGACACGGGAAGAGTGTAATTGGACAGTGTGCAGGAAACATCACTCCACGTCTGACCGCTGGAATGTGTGATAAGCCCATGAGAGAGAGATTCACTCTGTTTCTGACGCAGGGAGTACGTGACGAGGCTTTGTAGAGGGAACTAAACTCGGTGTCTGATTCCCGGAGTGTATGATGTGACAATGCGGACGGGAGATTCACTCCACGTCTGACGCCTAGAGTGTGTGCTGAGACCGTGGAGAGAGAGATTCCATTTGCGCCTGGCCGTTTTAGTCTGTGATCTGACCGTATGCAGGGAGCTTGAATCTGTGTCTCACCCCGTGTGTGTATCATTGGACTCTGTGACACGGTGTGCGTGTGATAGGAAGGAATAGCGGAGGTGGGGTGGTGGATGAGTGCGTTTGGGAGGGAGGTCATGTGTGTGACTGACAGCGGGAACATTGACGCGTGCCTGGATGGTGTTCCGCTCTGTGTCTGATAACAGAGGTGTGAGATAGAACGATGCAGAGGGAGCATCTCTAGTTTTCTGACCCCTGTGCTGTGTGATGTGACGGGGTAGAAGGAGCATCATACTGTGTCTGACCACGGGGGTATGCGGTCGGGTGGTGCCGAGAGCATTTCATTTCCTATCTGATCACGGGCGGGTGTAACGGGGTAGTGTGGGCGGAGGTTGACTCTGTGTGTGCCCGCAGGACTGTGTGATGTGACAGTGTGCAGGGAGCTTCACTCCATGTCTGACCCAGGCGTGTCTGATAGTGTGGTGAAGAGAAAGCTTCAGTCTGAGGCTGAACCCGGGACAGTGGGGAAGGAGCATAACTCTGTGTCTGACACCGGGGGAGTATGATGGGCCCGTGAGACAAGAGTGTCATTCTTCGTCTGTTCCCGAGAGTGTGTGACGGGTCATTGCGGATGGAACGCAAATGTGTGTCCGACCCATCAGGAAGTCTGTGACTGAATGGCGTGCGGAGACCAACGCTGTATAACTGACTCCGGGTGTCTGTGATGGGTCTCAGATCCTGCTCGTGTGTCACGGGAGAGCGGAAGAGAGCTTCACTCCATGTCTTTCACAAGGTGTCAGTAATCAGACGGTGCTGAAGCAGCTACACTGTGCCTGATCCCTGGAGTGTGCAAATGGACACTGTGAGAGTCGCTTAACTCTATGCCTGACCGCTGGATTTTATGGTGGGAGGGTATGGGGCAGACGGCTCTCTGTTTTTCACCCGGGAGTGTGTGATAGGATGGTGTGGAGGGAGCTTCTTGCGTATCTGACCTCTGTGTTGTGTGATCTGACGGGGAAGAAGAGCAGCAGACTGGGTCTGACCACGGTGAGATAGGGCTGAAATGTGTTTCGTTTCCTGTCTTATCACGGGAGAGTGGAATGGGGTAGAGTAGACGGAAATGTACCATGGACATGTGGTCGATGTTTAGAGATCTCTTGCAGGATGTTAGGGATAAATTTGTCCCGGTGAGGAAGATAAAGAATGGTAGGGTGGAGGAACCATGGGTGACAAGTGAGGTGGAAAATCTAGTCAGGTGGACGAAGGCAGTATACATGTGGTTGAGGAAGCAAGGATCAGATGGGTCAATTGAGGAATATAGGGAAATAAGAAAGGAGCTTAAGAAGGGGCTGAGAAGAGCAAGAAGGGGGCATGAGAAGGCCTTGGCGAGTAGGGTAAAGGAAAACCACAAGACATTCTTCAATTATGTGAAGAAAAAAAGGATGACAGGAGTGAAACATAGAAACATAGAAAATAGGTGCAGGAGTAGGACATTCGGCCCTTCGAACCAGCACCGCCATTCAGAATGATCATGGCTAATCGTCCAACTGAGAACCCTGTACCTGCCTTCTCTCCATGCACCCTCTGGGTTTCAAAAGAATAAGAGGAGATCTTATTGAAATACATACTATTTTAAAATGAATACATAGTATAGCGGCAGGAAGGTTGTTCCGACTAGAAGGTGAGACGAGAACGTAGGGACACAAGACCATAAGTCTGTAAGATAGAGGAGTGGAAGTAGGGCATTTGACTCATCGAGTCTGCTCCGCCATTCAGTCATGGGCCGATCCAACTCTTCCAGTCATCCCCACTCCAGTGCCTTCACGGCATACCCTTTGATGCCCTGGCTAATCAAGAACCTATCCATCTTTGCCTTAAATCCACCGAATGACTTAGCCTCCACAGGCGCTTGTGCCAATAAATTCCACGGATTTCTCACCGTCTGACTAAAGTAATGTCTCGGCATCTCAGTTCTAAATGGACGTCCTTCAATCATGAAGTCTTGCACTCCTGTCCTGGAATCTCCTACCATGAAATTAACTTTGTCATATCTGATCGGTTCAAGCTTTTTAACATTCGGAATGTTTCTGTGAGATCCCTCCCTAATTTTCCGGATTTCAAGGGAATACATCCCAAGAGCTTCCAGACATTCCTCATACGGTAGCCGTTTCATTCCTGGAATCATTCTCGCCAATCTTCTCTGAACCCTCTCCAACGTTGGGACATCCTTTCTAAAATAAGTAGCCCAAAGCTGCACACAATACACCAAGTCTGGTCTCATGAGTGTCTTACAGAACCTCAACATTAGATTCCTGCTCATATATTCTGTACCTGTATAAATGAATGCCAACATTGCATTCGCCTTCTTCACGATCGACTTTACCTAGAAGTTAATTTTTAGGGTATTTTGCACAAGGACTCCCAAGTGCCTTTGCATTTTTGCATTCTGAATTCTCTTTCCCACTAAATAAGTGTCTGCCTGTTTATTTATTCCACCAACGTACAGGACCATACACTTTCCAACACTGTACTTCAGTTGCCACTTCTTTCCTATTCCCCTAAACTCTCTCAATCTATCTGCAGGCTGTCTGTTTCCTCAACACAGCTCGCTCCGCCATGTATCTTTGTATCAACAGCAAATTTAACCACTAATTAATTCATACCGTAGACTAAATCATTGTCATGCATCGTAAAAAGCAGCGGTGCCAACAGCGACCTGCTGTGGAACTCCAGTGGTAAACGGCCGTCAGCCAGAACAAAATCCTTTTCTGACCACTCTGTGCTTTCTGCCGACCTGCTAATGCTCCACTCACACTAATAACTTCCCTGTAATTCCATGGGCTCTTTTCTTTCTAAGCAGCCCCATGAGCGGTACATTATCAAATGCCTTCTGAAAATCCACGCCATATGTATTACATTTCCTTTGTCTACACTGATTGTAATTTCATCAAAGAATTGCAGTAGGTTTGCCAGGCAGGATGTTCCTTTTCTGGCTGTGGCCTATCCTGTAATGTGCCTCCAGGTACTCCGTAATCTCATCCCTAACAATCGATTAGAACAATTTCCCAACCACTAATGTCAGGATAGCCGGTCGAGAGTTTCCCACCCTTCTTAAATAGCGGAGTAACATTTGCAATATTCCAGTCACCCGGTACTGTGGCAAAATCTATCGACTCCTTAAAGATCATTGTTACTGCCTCCGCAATCTGTCCAGCTACTTCCGTCAGAACCCGAGAGTGCATTCCATCAGGTCCAGGAGATTTATCCACCCTCAGACCATTAAGTTTCCTGAGCACCTTCTCAGTCGTCATTTTCACTGCACATACTTCACTTCCTTGGCACTCTTGAATGTCCGGTGTACTGCAGACGTCTTCCACTGTGAAGATTGATGCAAAATAAGCATTCAGCTCCTATGCCATCTCTGCGTCTCTCATGACAATAGTTCCAGCATCAATTTGTATTGGACACATATCTACCCAAGAGTCTCTTTTTCCCTTGATATACTAAAAAAAAAACTTTTAGTATCTTCTTTGATATTGGTCGCCAGCTCCCTTTCGCAATCCATCTTCCTACTGACCTTCTTAGTTTCCGTCTCCGCGTTTGTAAAAGCTTCCCAGTCCGCTATCTTCCCACTAGGTTTGGCTTCTTTGTGCGTCCTCGGTTTTGTTTATACTTTGGCTCTGACTCCACTTGTCAGCCATGGTCGGGTCCTTCTACCATTCGATAATGTCTTCTTCTTTGGAATAGATGTCCCTTGCACTTCCCTCATTTTTCGCTCGAACTCCAGTGACTGCTGCTGTGCTGTCTTTAGTGTTGCTCAGCGCAACACCGACATGTCCCTCACTGTGACACGGAAACAACTATCACCGCGATAATGACGCAAACTCATACCTGACGGTGGCATCGACGCTCCTGACAGTCACACCGGCACGCCCCTCATTCCTGACAATGACAAGCCCCTCAACGTGGCACACACACCATCTGTACCGTGACACAGCACGCCTCCCACTGGGACACGAAAACAGTCGCATCCTCACTGCAACACTCGTCCCCGTGACACCTACACGCTCCTCAGCATGAAACGCGCAGCACTGCACGGTGACACTGACACATCTCTTACCGCGACCCGCCCATACCGTACTGCTGTCTCACACCTCACTGTAAACGCTGAACGTCCTTCACCATATCTCTCAGTATCACAGATCCGTCAGTCTCAGATCATCTCCGACAAAAAATGTCAGCTACCTTGGGAACAGGATCAGGAGATGAAAATGACACAGACCCACTGTCAACAACAGATCCATCAACTGAAACTCTCTAACAATGACTGCTTCCAGAATCTATATTTTCTCAACAACAGCCTCTCCATCTTCGAAACGAAGCTCCGAACTTTCAAATGGACGAAGAGTGAAATTTGCCAATTTCTGACGAGCAGCAGAGGTGAAGCATCCCTGCACGTCTGACCACGGGAGTGTGCGCTGGGAAAGGAGGGTGTGGTGGGAGCTTCACTATGTTTCTGACTCCGGGAGCGTGTGGAGGGATAAGAATGTCAGTCATTGTCTGAATCCGTGAGTGACTAGGTTGGACACTGTGCCTTCCGGTGAATGTGTCTGATTTCACACACCTGAGTGATCATCTCTCTGTGTCTGACCCCATTGCTGTGCGATGGCAGAGGGCGGAGGGAACTTCACTCTGGGTCTGACGCAGAGGCTGTGTGATGAGGTGCTGCGGAGTGAGCTTCACTCCGTGTTTGATCCCTGGGGTCTGTGACGGCACGGTGTGGAGGGAGCATTATTCTGTGTTTGACACCGCGAGTCTGTGATGGGACGGTGTGGAGCAAGCATCACTTTGTGTCTGACACCCCGAGTCTGTGATGGGACGGTGTGGAGCGGGCATCGCTATGCGTCCGACACCCCGAGTCTGTGATGGGACGGTCTGGAGGGAGCATCATTCTGTGTCTGACACCGCGAGTCTGTGATGCGACGGTGTGGAGCGGGCATCACTTTGCGTCTGACACCCCGAGTCTGTGATTGGACGGTGTGGAGCGAGCATCACTTTGTGTCTGACTCTATGAGTGTATCAGTGGAGGGGGCAGAGGTAGATCAATCTGTGACTGACCGGAGATGGACGATGCTGAGGGAACTTCACTCCATGCTTGACCCTATGAATCTGTGATAAGATGTTGTGGAGCGAGTTTCATTCTGTGTCACTCCCGGGTGTGTGCGATTAGACAGTGTGGTACGAAATTCACTCTGTTCCTGACCCAGGTAGTGTGTGATGGATGGTGTGGATGGAACGTCACACTGTGCCTGACCCTGGTAAAGTGTGATGGGATGGTGTGGGGGGAGATTCGCTCTGTGTCTGATCTCAGGTGTGCGTGATGAGACCACGTGGAAGGAAATTCCTTCTGTGTGTCACCCCCGGTATGTGTGATGGGAATTTGCGAAGGGAGATTCACGCAGTTTCTCACTCGTCTTTGTTCCTGATTTCCAGAGCAAACGTGTTCCAAGGACTGGATCTCAAACAAAGACCGGTGTTATTATGTGTCCACCTTTGGGAGATCTTTCTACTCAGCGATGCGGGAGTGCTCAAACTGTGATTCAAGGCTTCTGCAAATCAATTCAAGGGATGAAGCGGTAAGTGTCCAACGACGAGAAGATCCCGCAGTAACACAGGAATCATCAAAAAACCCCGGGGTCAGACACAGGGTTTAGACCCACAATACACTCCTAGCACTCACTCCCGGAGTCAGACACAGAGTGAAGCTACCTCCCCACCGTCCCATCACCTCTCCCGGAGTCAGACACAGAGTGTACACCGACAATACACTCCCAGCACACACTCTCGGGGTAAGACACAAAGTGAAGCTACCGCCCCACCGTCCCAGCATACACTCCCAGAGTCAGACACAGAGCAAATCTCTCTCAAACCGTCCAATCACACAACTCCTGTGTCAGACACAGAGTTAAGATCCCTCCGCACCGTCCCATCACACACTTCCTGAGTCAGACACAGAATGAATCTCCCTCCACACCGTCCCATCACACACTCCCGGGCTCAGACACAGAGTGAAACTCCCTCCGCACCGTCCCATCACACACTCCCGGGGTCAGACACAGAGTGAATATCCCTCCACACCGTCCCATCACACACTCCCGGGCTCAGACACAGAGTGAAACTCCCTCCACACAGTTCCATCACCCACTCCCGGGGTCAGACACAGAGTGAATATCCCTCCACACAGTCCTATCACACACTCCCGGGGTCAGGCACAGAGTGAAACTCCCTCCGCACCGTCCCATCACACACTCCCGGGGTCAGACACAGAGTGAATATCCCTCCACACCGTCCCATCACACACTCCCGGGCTCAGACACAGAGTGAAACTCCCTCCACACAGTCCCATCACCCACTCCCGGGGTCAGACACAGAGTGAATATCCCTCCACACAGTCCTATCACACACTCCCGGGGTCAGACTCAGAGTGAATCTCCCTCCACACCGCTCATCACACACTCCTGGGGTCAGGCACAGAGTGAAGCTCCCTCCACACGGTCCCATTGTTGATTCGTGCTGTAATCAACAGAGAGAAGCTTTGTAGATACCTTTCGATTCTCGGCATTAATCAAATAAATTTAATTTCCCAGAGATTTGTATCCGACAAACTTGTGTCAAGAAACAGTGCATACTGGATTGGACAATGCGAAGACGGGTGAGATTTGGACTGATCTGTGGGGTGAGAGTTCGCGTTGACTTAGTCGTGACGGGAGAGATTGGGATTAGTTTGTGATGAGACTGTACGTGGTTGTCGGGAGAGTGTGCTGCAATGGAAGCATTTTGAGGCCGACACGTATCTGTCGGGGAAAGACAGGCCAGTTGGAATATTTCGGAAACCGCCAGGGGGCAGTGCAGAGTGCTGAGCAGACAGGGATTTTTTCGGTACTGACGCATGTTGGTGAAGAGAGCGCGGTGAAGTGGGATTATTTTGGAGATAGTCGCCGGGCTGTGAGGAGAAGGAGCAACAGTGACCTTTGTTTGCTGAATGACAAAGATCTGAGTGGCGAGAGTAGGACAACTGGAGTAGTTTGGAGATCGATACAGAGCGGTGGACACAGCGTGGGTGAATAGGATTAGTTTGCGAACTGACGGACGGAGGGGGGGAGAGGGTGCCTGTGGTATAAGTCTGGAGGCGGACCAGAGGCGACGGTGAGAGCCCGGTGTAGTGGGATATGTTCGGAGACTGACAGGAAGCTTCGGGTCGAGCGAGGGGCAACACGATTCATCTGGGAAAGACATAGGGCCGAGGGAAGAGTGTCGACCAGAGGGATTCATTTCTGGACAGCCAGAAGTCTGTAGAGAGACGGTGGGATAGTGGGGTTTGTTCAGGGACTGAAACAGATCTGAAAGGAGAGGGTGGGCCAGATCAATTCGTATGGGGACTGACAGAGGACTGTGGTGAGAAAGCGAGTCTGTGGGATTCGTTTGGGGAGACACGTGGCTGTAGGGTATCATTGGGTCAGTACAATTAGTTTGGGGACTGACACAAGATTGTGAGGAGACATTGGGATCGTGGTATCTGTCTGGGTACTGACACGGGGCTGTGGGGAGCGAGTGGATGAGTGCGATGAGTCTGCGGACTGACTCAGGCTGTTAGGAGAGAGCGATTTTATGGGATTAGCTTGTGGACCGTCTCGGCTCGGGTTCTCTGCTGGAGCTGCTTTGTCTCTGTTTAAATCATTTAACCCTCTTGGACAGGAATGTTGCCTGGGGTCTCCTGTACAAGCAGTCCTCTGGAACGTCCAACTGCAAAGACTGCCGCTCGTACCCAGGGAAAGACTCTTGCGAACGTGATCGGCGTTTCATCTGCGAGAAGGCGGCACCTTTGTTCCGCGATATTCCTGAAAGGATCCAGAATCTCTGTCAACAGCCAGTGGAGACGACATGAATCAAATAAGTAACCCCAGTTTCTCCTCCTTCTCTCTCCTTCACTTTTACTCCTGGATCCTTGAAAATTTCCTCCCAACACTCTCTGCCCTTCCGTCCTACTCCATCTCCCCCTCTTGGCGTAACCATATTCTCCCCACCACACACCGACAAATCTCTCTCTCTCTCTCTTTTTTTCACCTTCTTTCTCGCCATTTCCTCCTTCCCGCTTTTTTTTACCGCTCCTCTAACTTTCTCTCTAGCCCCTCAGTTCCCCTTATTTCCTCGACCTTTCTCCGCCCGCTCTTTTTCTGCTCCCTCTGTCCAACTGTTTCACCTCTCTCCCCCCCTTCTCACGCCTCTCTACCCCTATCTCTCTCTTCCCTCCCCGTTCTCTCTAAACCCTACGTCAACCTGATCTCTCTCTCTTTCTCCTTTCCGCCCACTCTCACCTCAATCCTGTGCCGTCTGTTACTCGATAACCCAAGCCTGGGTAAAAGAATATGCCTATTCCCTCTGTCTGTGCCCCTCTTGTGTTTATGGAAGTCTGCAAATTTACAACTACGCTCCAGGAAATAAAGTCCCAGCCTTCCCCTTCCTTCTCTCCATAACTCTGTGCTTCGAGTCCTGGCAATATCCCCGTAGAACTCCCTGTCCACTCTACCCAGTTCTTTGCTTTTTCCTAAAGCAAAGCGGCCGCACCAACGTCTTGCACCACGTGATCTACCGATTCCTGTACTCAGTGCCCTGGCTGGTGACGACCAGCGCGCCAAGTATCTTGTTCCCCCCGTATCGGGTGTATTCTACTGGAATTGCTATTTGATTTATCACCTGAAACTTGAACGGCCTGGAATTTGTTTTATTGCAGCATCAGTACAGTGCAAAGATGTAAAATTAATGTCAATTACAAACAAATATAATGAAAACCACAACAATTTGCAGTGGTGCACATCAGTTCAAAAATGTGGTGGTGAAGGGGAAGAAGGTGTTTCTGAATCGTTGAACGTTCAGACTTCTGTACCTGTTCCCTAATGGTAGTTTTGAGCAGGTAAATTGCCCCGGGGTGAGCGGCCTCAATGATGGAGCCGCCTTCTCGAGGCACCGCATCTTGAAGATGTCCTCGATGCTGGGGAAGGCGGTGCCTCTGATGTTGGTTGAGTCTACATCCCTCTGCAGCCTCCAGTGACCTTGTCCGTTGCAGCCTACACTCCAGGCGGCGATGCTACAAGTCAGGATGCTCCCAACGTTCATCTGTAGAAATGTCATAGTCTTCAATGAAAAGACACATTTTCTCAGACCCCTGACTTCGCCATACCTTCTGTAACGAGAGAGCTATGGGTGGTGGTGAACAGGTGTAGAGTTTTGACTGGAATACACTCAGACTCAGACTTGAAATAAACAAGACGACGGTAAGGAAATCCAAAGATTAAATCACAATCTGTAGTACTGCACTAGAAATGGATGCCCTTCAGCACGAGCCCTTTAAATACTGACAGGTAATAATTGGCCTTAAAGTCAAAGCCTTAAAGGGAAACTGACAGCTAACCTGGAAATGGAGATTCCGAATCTTGGATGCCTGCCGATAAAAAAAAAATGCTTTCTTCGTATTTGCAAGCCCGGTGTAAATCCTTTGGGACGCTGACACACACCAGCACAGGACCTCGAAATACGATCACAGGACAGAGAGGCAGGGACGTGAGTCTGCTCGGCCATTTCATCATGGCCGATCCGTTTCCCTCTCAGTCCTAATATTCTGCCGTCTCCCTGTATCCCTTCATGACGTGACTAATGACGCATCACTCAACCTCTGTCTCAAATACCATGCCTTAATCTCCGCAGCCGGCTGTGGCAACAAATTCCGCAGATTCACCCCACTAAAGCCAAAGTAATTACTGCTAATATCCTTCCGAAAATGACAGTCTTCTATGTGGGCCCACTGGCCCTGAACCCTCTCACCATAGGGAAACTCCGCTCCAAATCTACTTTACCGAGGCCTTTACACAGTCGATCGGTTTCAACACCAACAGCCCCCATCCCCCACCGCCCCATCATCAATCTGAGTTCCAGTTATCAAGTGCTCCTGATTTGATAGCGTTTCGATCCCGGAATCATTTCCGTGAACTTCCTTTCATCCCTTTCCGATGCAAGCACATCTGGCCGGATTACATGTGGCACCCTGAAGTACTCACAATCCTCCGTGAAGCCTCGCCAGTGCTTCATAAACCCTCAGCTTCAGATACCTGTGTACGGGGTCTTTCTTTTTCGTTACATTTAAAATGGCTTCTGTTGTTATGTTATACTGGGGAATGCTGAGAAAGTCTCTAAGTGGACAGTTGCTTGGATTATTATAGATAGCAGAGTGTTATTAACCAATGGGTGGTCATGTATCGTTTTGTTTTCGGAAACAATGCTGTATCATATGGCTGTGGACGGGGTTTTTGGGGGGAGTCGGAGGGGAGACGGGGAGGACGTCGGACGTGCGGGAAGGCTCGGATCGATCACTCCGGGTGGTCCCGAAACGTGAGTCGACAGGATCCGGGTGGTCGTCAGGAATTTATTGAGCTCCAACCGTTGCGCGCGAAGATCTTAGACTTTGATAAGTGTTGGCGCCTTTTTTTTTTTCATTGCTTCTCTTTCTGTATCGAATTTATATTAATGTCATAGACTTAGTGATATCTATAAAGTGTGTTTGGTAAAACGTACTGGGTGTGCTGGCTGATGACTGATGTTTGGGATTGATTCGGGCGGCAACCGACTCCGTGGGAAGCGTTCAGGCAGGTGCTGGGTGGGATTTCCCCTAGACATATAGGAGCCAATATAACTGAGTGTTAGAAGTGGGGGCACCATCCCGGATTTGGATTTTCGGTAAAGCTGTATAGTCGTCGCGTTAAGTGGTGTGAAGATGGATCGAGATAAGATTGTAAGTTGGTGCGATTTAGAGGATGTACCGGTGAATCATGCGTGCGTGCTGTTTGGGGTGGATTTCCGCATTCCGGCAGATGCACTGGTGCGAGGGTTGAGTCTGATTAAAGGTATCGGGCTGGTAGAACTTGTAGCGAGAAGGTGAGGAAACGAACTGGAGTCCAGCTGGATGTTGGTACGGACGAGTGCCGACGTCATGACGTTGGAACTACCAGTGACAGTCCACGTCCAGAGGGAGGCGTGGCCGTGGGGTCTCCACACCCTCCCCGAGGACGCAAGTGAGGAGGTGCCGGAGGAGGAGCTAGATGAGGCCCCCGGGCGGGGTGGGGGGGTGGCAGTAGCCAGGGGTGGAGGTGTGGAGTGGGTAGGTTTGGCCAGGCCCCGCCCCCGTGGGGTGATGAGACTGCCGAGATAGCGGCTGCCATTACCTCCCTAGTGAAAAGGGTTGAGGGGCACCGCCCGAAGCTGAGAATTTTCTCAGGAGCCAGGCCCACCCCGGAAGGGGAGGATGACTATGAGATCTGGGATGAAGATACATCCCAGTTGTTAGAGGTGTGGCCAGTTTCGGATGAGGAAAAGAGACAGCGATTGGTGGAAAGTTTAAGGGGCGGGGAGGCCCGTGTGGTCCGCGATCTGAGAGCGGCACGCCCCTTGGCTTCCCTAGCGGAGTGTTTGGACGCTTGGCAGGAAGTGTTTGGACTATCAGGAGATCCCTGGAAACATTTAGCGGAGTTTCAACGGATGGGGCACAGAAGAGGGGAAAAGCTCTCAGACTATGTTTTCCGGCTGGAAGGAAAGCTTGCGAGGTTGCTGCGACGAGGGGTAGTGAGGGAGGACGGAGTGGCGAAGTTAAGGATATGTAGCGGTTCGCGGGAGGATGACAGGGTGGCTTGGAGTGTACGGCAGCCATTTAAGCGGAGCCCCCCTCTATCATTCGGACAGCTGATCCGAGCGGTTCGGGCCGAGGAGTGTACTTTGGGCCGATCAGGGGGCTCGGACCCTCAGGGACGGTCTTCAGAGGTTCAGGAGGTGGTAGCCGGGGTGAGATCAGAGAAATCCAAGGGGTCCCCAGGGGGCCGTATAGGGAGGAGAGAGGTGGCGGGTAGCGGGTGCTATAACTGTGGGAGAGAGGGGCATTTCCGCCGGGAATGTGATTGGCCGGGAGTGTGCTACCGCTATGGGAAAGCTGGCCACTTGCGGAGGATTGTGAGAGACGAGATGCGCCAAGGGGGAAGGGTCCCCGGTCCACGAAGAAGGGAGAGGTGTCGGGAAACTTAGGAGAGGCTCAGTGAGGGAACGGACTGGAGTCTCGGGAGGAACACGTTCCCAGAAAACCTCTATGGAACCCCGGAACGAACAAGCCCAAATTCCGGATGGACTGGTGGGACCCCGTTCCAGCGTGTCCCTACGGCTAGAGGGAATCTTTGCGAAAGCCATCCTTGACACCGGGTCGCAGGTTACCTTACTGTACCGGTCGTTCTACAACAAATATCTGAAGCATTTGGCAGTAACTCCGTTTAACGAATTGGAGATTTGGGGCATAAGTGATGGTGATTACCCGTACGATGGGTACTTGTCAGTGAGACTGGAATTTTCGAAGGAAGACGTGGGAGTGTCAGAAGCCTTTGAGACGCTGGTGTTGGTCTGTCCTGACCGGGTGGAACCCGGTGGCGCTGCCCTACTGGTGGGAACTAACTGCCCTCTGGTGCGACGGCTCTTGGGAGCCTGTAAGCAGACGGGCGGGGGGGGGACATTCTGGAGACCCTCCCGGTACATCCCGTGTTCCGAGCGGTGTACGAAGGAGTGAGTAACCCCCAGGGGCTGGATCCTGAGTACAAACGAGGGACGGTGTGGTGCACTCCGGCGAGGCCTAAGGTGATACGGCCAGGGGAGGCGGCATTCGTGATGGGGACCCCCAGATTCCCCAGATTACCGGCGGGCGAGGCCCTGCTGGTAGACGCCCCCCCCCCACGACCTGGAAGAGGAGTCCCGGTTCCCGGCTGGGGCGCTGGTGAGACCTGAATTGCAGAGGCCCTCAGCTGTACAGGCACGTCGCATGGAGGTGATGGTAAGGAACATAACGGAGAGGGAGATCACCTTTAAGCGCGGGATGCCCCTTGCGCACTTGTTCCCGGTGACGGTGATGTCCAGCGCCCCCGTGAAGCCCACTGGAGGAAAACTATTGGGAAACGGGGCCTTTAATTTTAAAGACTCCCCTGTACAGTGGAAGAATAAGAGCAGGCTGGTGGAGAAGATGCTGAAGTTAGGGAAGTCTTTTCTCAGGGCGAGTTTGATGTGGGATGTTCCAAGAGCACTCGACACACTATCCGGGTGACAAATGACACCCCGTTTAGGGAGAGGTCGCGGCGGTTGGCCCCAGCAGATGTGGAAGATGTGCGGCAGTTGAAAGACGCAGGGATTATTGCGGAGTCCCGAAGCCCCGATGCGTCCCCCATAGTGGTGGCAAGGAAGAAAAATGGGAAGGTACGCATGTGCGTGGACTATAGGACCCTGAACCGGCGCACTCTCCCCGGCCAGTATACGGTCCCGAGGGTGGAATATGCATTGGCCTGTTTAAGTGGGGCGCAGTGGTCTAGTGTATTGTATTTGCGGAGTGGGTATTACCAGATTCTGATGAGTGACGCCGATAAACTGAAGACGGCCTTTATCTGCCCCCTGGGATTTTTCGAGATCGAACGAATGACCCGAGGCATATAGGGGGGCCCAGCCACCTTCCAGCGGCTCATGGAGCGGACAGTGGGGGCATGAACCTGTTGGAGGTGTTGGTGTACCTGGATGACCTGATAGTGTTTGGATCTACGTTGGAGGAACATGAGGAGCGGCTGCTGAAGGTGCTGAGTCGGCGGAAGGAGGAAGGGTTGAAACTTTCCCTGGATAAATGTCAGTTCTGTAAGACGTCGGTCAGCTATGTCGGGCACATAATCTTGCGCAATGGAGTGGGCGCTGATCCGCCAAAGATAGCCGCAGTGACCACCTGACCGAGACCCTAGAATGTGAGGGCCTTGTTCTCGTTTTTGGGGTTTTGTGGGTATTACTGGCGATTCGTGAAAGGACATGCGAAAATGAATCACCCATTTAACCAGCTATTGTGTGGTTATCCACCTGTGGGGAAAAAAAAAGCAAGGGAGACCGTGGGCCGGAGGTAGAAGGATACTTGAACCCGGGGGAGCCTTTTTGATCCAGGTGGGATGTTCAATGTGAGGAGGCGTTCCAATCTCCGAAACGGGCGCTGGCACAGGCCCCGGTGTTGGCTTTTGCTGATCCCCGGAAGCCGTATGTTCTGCACACTGGTGCCAGTCACGCTGGTCTGGAGACTGTCCTGTACCAGGAACAGGGAAACGGATTGAGGCCGGTGGCGTTTGCCAGCCGGAGTTTTCGCCATCTGAGAGAAACTATCCTACTCACAAGCTGGAGTTCTTGGCGTTGAAATGGGCGGTGGTGGACAAGTTGAGTGACTATCTACAACGGGGTCCAGTTTGAGCTGAGAACTGACAACAACCCCCTCACTTATATGCTGACCTCGGCGAAGCTGGACGCTACTGGGCATCGGTAGGTAGCGGCCTGGTCTGCCTATGAGTTCAGCCTGAAGTACCGGCCGGGGAGTCGGAACATCGATGCGGATGCTCTATCTCGTCGGGCGCTCGCCGAGTCAGTCACGGCTGAGGAATGGGAGATTGTCCCCGCCCCGGGAGTAATGGCCATGTGTCAAGTTGGGAGCGAAGGGGAAGTAGGAGCCCCGATAGGAACGGATCGGGGAGTGGATCGATTGGGGGTTGACGATGACGCGCTACCCACTGCTTACTGTAATTTGACTGCTCGGAGGAACAGGCAGCTGCCGGAGTTGAGCCCTCAGGAATCGGGAGCGGCTCTGCGTGATGACCCGAGCATTGGTACTATCTGGTACGCGGTTAGACAAGGCGATATGGGCCAGGTGGAGAAGGCGAAGCATGCCTCGGTTCCCCTACTACAGAAGGAGTGGCCTCGGTTGAAGCTGAAGGAGCACGTCTTGTACCAGGTCACGTCGCCTCTGGACCATCCCCGGCGCTGGCAGCTGGTCATACCTGAGAAGTATCGGAAGACTGTGCTCCAGGCACTACATGATGATTCCGGGCACTTAGGGGTAGAGAATACCTATGAATTAGTCAAGGACCGGTATTACAGGCCCCCGATGAGAGGGCGGGGAGGTGAAGAATACTGTAAGACCTGTAGTCGTTGCATCAGGAGGAGGACCTTGCCTGCGCAGGCGGCCTCTTCTGTCCCACTTGCAGAGTGCGAGACCCATGGACCTGGTGTGTATGAATGTCCTGTGTATTGAGACAGACACTAGCAACACCGCTAAAGTATTGGTCATCACGGATCTCTACGCTAGATATGCGCAGGCTTTTTCTACTAAGGACCAGAAAGCGACTACAGTGGCGAAGATGGTCTGGGAGAAGTACTTTGTTCATTATGGCCTTCCTCAGCGGCTCCATAGTGATAAGGGACAAGACTTCGAGAGCAGGCTTGTACATGAATTGCTGGATATGCTTGGGGTTGAAAAGTCCAGAACCACCCCCTATCACCCGCAGGGTGATCCTCAGCCCGAGAGGTTTAAACGAACCCTGCTGGACAAGCTCGGCACTTTGGAGATCGGACAGAAGAGTAAGTGGAGTGAGCACATCGCCCATTCGGTTCACGGTTACAATTGTACTCGCAATGACGCTACGGGGTACTCGCCTTCTTATCTGATGTTCGGACGGGAAGCGAGGTTGCCCATTGGCCTGTGTTTTGGGACTGAAGCGGGTGAATTATCTTCGAAGCCATGTCCGAAGTATGTGTCCGGTATGAGGAGGGAGTTGAAAAGGGCGTACGAGTTGGCTGAGGCGGCGGTCACCAAGCAGAACCAGCGGAATAAGAGGAGGTATGATCAGAAAATGAAGTTCGCCCAACTATTGCCGGGAGATCGGGTCCTTATCCGGGATTTCGGACTACCTGGTAAGCACAAGTTGGCGGATGGATAGGCGGCCACTCCTTATGTGCTAGAGAACCAGATACCGAAGCTACGTGTTTACCGGGTGAGACCAGACGATGGGAAGAGACCTGTCAAGGTTCTCCATCGGAACCACCGGTTGCCTCTGGGTCGAGAGGTGCAGGTAGACCAAGAGCACGAATGGGAGTTTACGCCTAGTACGAGGACTCTGCGAGGGCGCGGGGCGAGGGAAGAGTCCGCTGCGAAAGAGACGGGGCTGGTCCCCACCCCGGAAAGGGATACGTCATCGGAAGACGATGATTCGGACGTGTGGCACCTGTTTCCGTTCGCTAATTTCCCGGTACCGGAAGAAGGGGCTCCTGACCCTTCCCACACTGAGTTAGGTGAGAGGAGGGAGGGCGTTGAGGAGCAGCCTGAGATACAGCCGGCACAAGGGGGAGAAAGGGTGAAACCAGAGCCCGAGGCAGAGGTCTCACAGGTGCCGAGGAGTGCTAGTAAGGGTGAGGGTGAGGGTGAGTGTACGACAGGTAGGTTGGGCGTGTCACCTGCGGTACCTGAGCTGGAAGAGTCAGCAGAGGAGGGGCAGAGGAGGTACAGAGGTCTCAGAGAAGTACGCACCCCCCGTAGAGCTTGACCTATATAGCTCCGGGAGAACAGGGTGTGATCTCCACTGCCCTGGGAAGTTATGGCACTGCTTTACGCACCTGCGTTGGGTTTTGTGTTTTGCAAGGAGCAATGGTAAACTGTTAATGTCATGAGGGCATGACTTTTATTTGGCGAGGGGGGAGAGTGTAAGAGGTTTCTTCGTTTATGTTACTGCGTATGTTAATCAAAATGGCTTCCATGTTATGTTAATCTTTTATGTTACTAAATAAATTAATTAAAATGGCTTCCATTTTATGTTTAATGGTGATATTTTCTCTGGCTAGCACTTTGCTTGGGTTATAATATAGATAACAGGGTAAATGGACCAATCGGTGTCCATGCTATTCTTTCCTTGGGGGGATATGCTGTCTCATACGGCTGGAAACCAGGAGGTTTTGGCGGGGAGCCGGAGGAGAGACCGTGAGGACGACGGACGTGCGGGAAAAGCTCAGGCTGATCACTCCGGGTTGTCCCAGGCTACGAGTCGGCGGGGTCAGAGTGGTTCCGAAGAGGTCCCCGAGCTCCAACGTGTGCACGAAGAAATTGAACGTTTGCGCCAAGAAATTGTGGGTGTCTGGCGCCTTCTCCATTCATTTTTGGTTTTGAACTATTAATCTCGCAGACTTAGTAATAGCTACAAAGTGTAATTGGTAAAACGTTCATTGTCTGCTGGCTGATGATTGATGTTGGAAGCTGAATCAGGTGCCAGTTTTACAATAACCGACGTAACCGGGAGAGAAGGTGGGCGGCAGACGGGGTTTCCCCTAGATAAATACGAGCCAATATAGCTGAGCGTTATAATTATCTTTTAGTATTTTACAGAAATTTTACATCGTTCCGCTATGATGATGCTGCAAATGATCAGATCCCAGGGCGTATAATTCACAGATAATAAATGAGACCGTGATTCCTGTGGAACACATGCGATACAGATAGACAGGACATTTGGCACACAAATCTTCTTCAGTCAGGACACTGAGTGCAGTAGTCGGGAATCACTTTGCAGTTGGACAATTCAGCGTGGCCGCACTTGGGGTACGGTGTTCAGTTTCGGTCGCACTGCAGGCGGAAAGATGCCACTGAGCTGCAAAGAGCGCAGAGGGAGATTTCCGAGGACGACGCCAGGACTCGAGGCACAGAGTTACGAACAAAGGTGGGGTAAGTCAGGACATTACTTCTTGGAGTTTAGGGGTGACCTTACAAACGTGCATATATAGGGTGAGTGCGCACAGTTTTTTTTTCCCCCCAGGGTCGCGGAATTGAGGATCAAAGGGCACAGGATGGAGACAAAAGCAGGTGAGTGAGAGGAGGGAGAGCGAGATAGGCTCGATAAGATGGGAGAGAGAGGGAAGTGGGAGACATAGCGACGCTGGAGGGATGGGGGAAAGAGAGATCGAGATTGGGAGAAAAGGTGCGATGGGGGAGGGGTGAGTTTAGTAGAAGTGAGGGCAGGTAAGGGGAAGTGAGACTTGTGGTGAGAGACCGGGGAGAAAGAGAGGGTTGTCACTTGATTCAAATCGGTCCCATGGGCTACTGACAGAGATGCTGGATCTCCTCAGGAATATCCGGGTACAAAGGTGCAGCCACCTCGCAGATGAAACGGTGTAGCTTACGATTGCAAGGGTAACCCACGCTGGACGATTTACATTCAATGCATTCGACCTTTCCAGACATCGTCACGTACAAGACATTAGAGGCCGTTTTCCTATCAAAAAGGGGTGAACAATTTCAACAGAAAGCAAAATACAGCCAGCAGACGGCCCCGAGACTGTTCTCGAAATATTCCCATTGCAGAGCTCTCCACGTCCCGGCGTCAGTCTCTAAACGAATCTCACATCACTGCGCTCTCTCCACGTCCCTGTGTCAGTCTCCAAACTAATGCCACTACACCGCTACCGCAGACCGCACCCGTTCTCGCATACCTGTGAAGTCCGCAAACTAATACCACCAGTCGACTCTCTCCTGACAGGCCGATCTCAATCAGCAAACTAATCGCATTGACTCGCTCTCCCCAGAGACCTGTCTCCGTGCACACCAATGTCCGTCACCAAACCATTCGCACTGACTCCCAACAGATCTATGTCAGTCTCCCACACCACAAGACCCGGTCAGTCAATCCTCAGCCGGCTTTACATTTTCCGATCCAGTATGTTCTGTATTCAGAGCGGTCAACGTTGGAAACAAAGGTCTGTGAAATTAAATTTATTTTATTCAGGTTCAGAAGGAGTTTCATTCTTTCCCTGACCGCGGGAGACTGCGAAGGGACGGTGTGGAAGGATGTTCGCTCTGTGCCGAACACCGGGAGGTTGAGAAGGAACGAGACAGAGGGAACTTCACTCTGTGTCTGGATCCGGGAGTATGTGATGGAACGATGTGGAGGGAGCTTCACTCAGTATCTGAACCTCAGGGTATGTGTGAAGGGACGGTGCGGAGAAAGTTTCATTCGGTGACTAAACCCAGGACTGTGTCATGGGAAAGTACAGTGGTAGATTTAGTCTGTGTCTGACCCCGGAAGTGTGTGATTGGACGATATGGAAGAAGATTCATTCTGTGTCTGAACCCGGCTGTGTGATGGGACAGGGTGGAGGTAGCTTCATTCTTTGTCTGACCCCGGGAGCGTATGATGGGACTGTGTGGAGGGAACTTCACTTTGTGTCTGACCCCGGGTGTGTCTGATGGGAAGATGTGGAGGGAGATTCACTCAGTGCCTGACCACGGGGGTGTGTGATGGGACGGTGTGGATGGAGATTCACTCTGTGTCCGACCCCGGAAGTGTGTGATGTTTCGTTGTGGTAGGAGATTCTCTCTATTTCTGACCCCTGGAATGTGTGACGGGACGGTGTGGAGGGAGATTCAATCTGTGCCTGACTCCGAGTTTGTGATTGATGTGCATATATCTTCTCACAGTGTACACATACCTCTTCCTCGGTTGAATTAATTTCAAGAAGCCTTGAATCAAAGTTTGAACATTGTTCTTTCGCTCCCTCGTAGGATGTTGCAGACAAGGATTTGAAATGACAACCTTCTTTATTTTTGACCCAAAACTTCGAATACGTTTGCTCTGGAAATCAGGAACAGGGAAAATAGATCTCGCTTCACACAGTCCCATGGCACCCGCATGGGTTTTGACACAGAGTGAATCTCCCTCCACACCATCCCATCACACACTCCCGGGGTCAGACACAGAGTGAATCTCCCTCCGCACCGTGCCATCACACGCTCCCGGGGTTAGACAGAGAGTGAATCTCCCTCCACACCGTCCCATCACACACTCCCCGGGTCGGACACAGAGTGAATCTCCCGCCACACCGTCCCATCACAACTCCCGGGGTCAGACACAGAGTGAATCTCCCTCCACACCGTCCCATCACACACTCCTGGTATCAGAACCAGAGCGAAGCTCCCTCCACACTGTTCGATCAAGCAGTCTCGGATCCGCACAAGCGAAACTCATTCCACACTGTTACATTACACATATTCGGTGTGAAACAGAGAACGAAGCTCCACCATTCTGTCACATCACACACTACCCGGAGTCAGACTTAAGGCTGATTTATACTTCGGCGTCAAATCGACGCCGTGACCCACGCAAAATGCGTATCCTGTGCGTTGTGAGCATTTATACTTGTGCGTTGGTGCAACTCGGGCAAGTCACGCATGCGCAACCACCTACCCAAGGTCATGGTAGTCTTTCTGGTGGTAAACAAGAATCGAGCGTCTTTTTTCGTAAAAGCGAAATGTGTCCGCCATAATTTCGGAGATCTGTAAATATTTATGGAAAGCATTGCAGCCAGAGTTTTCCCCCTGCCCTTCAGTCGGCCAAAGGGAAGCTATTGCAGCCCAGGAGGACAAGCGATGCCTCCAGGCGGACCAATCCCAGTTGTTGCTTTCTGCGTTGCCGCGAAGCGCAGTTACATTATGGAAGAGATGCGCGTAGGTCTCGGCGTAGAGATGCGCGTAGGCTCTGCGTAATAGTCGCGTCGACAGTGTCGTGCCTACGGCTTTGAGTTCACGCTGAGGTATAAGTCAGCCTAGAAGTATAAATCAGTTTAAATCGGAATTAAAGTGAAATTCCCTGCACACCGTCCCAACACGCATTCCCGGTGTCAGACACTAGGTGTCACTAACTGCGCACCGTCGTATCAGACACTCACGGAGGTTCCTCGATACCGTCCGATACTCCCGGAGTCAGACAAAGAATGAGGCTGCCCCCCACACCGTCCCATCACACATAGCTGGGTTCAGGCACAGAGTGAAGCTCCCTCCGCACCGTCCCATCACATACTCCCGGGGCCAGACACAGAGTGAAGCTCCTACCACACCGTCCCATCACACACTCCCTGGGTCAGACACAGAGTGATCCTCCCTCCACACTGTCCCATCACACATTCCCGGGGTCCGACACAGAGTGAATCTCTCTCCGCACCGTCCCATCACACACTCCCTGGGTCAGACACATAGAGTGAAGCTCCCTCCACACGGTCTCATCACACGCTCCCAGGTTCAGACACAGATTATAGCTTCCTTTCTGTCTGCAATGTGATGAGTAACAAGAGAAGTTGGGTTGGAAGTTCGTTTGTTAACTCACCTTTTCTGCTGGTCAGCAGTTGACAGATTTGAGCCTTCGCTTTGGTCAGAGTCCTGTACTTAATTTCGATGTCAGTGATCTTTTAGGACATAGAACATAGAACACACAATAATACAGCAGAGTACAGGCCCTTAGGCCCACATTGTTGTGCCGACCCACAAACCCTGCCTCCCATATAACCCTCCACCTTAGATTCCTCCATATACCTGACTAGTCGTCTCTGAAATTTCACTAGTGCATCTGCCTCCGCGACTGACAAGTCTGACAGTGCATTCTACGCACCAACGACTCACTGAGTAAAAACAACCTTCCTCTGATATCCCTCTTGAACTTCTCACCCTTTACCTTAAAGCCATGTCGTCTTTTATTGAGCAGTAGTGCCCTGTGGAAAAAGCTCTGGCTGTCCACTCTCCCTATTCCTCTTAATATATTGCATACCTCTAGCATGTATCCTCTCATCCTCCTTACTCCAAAGAGTAAAACAGTAGCTTCCTTAATCTCTGATCACAATCCATACACTCTAAACCAGGCAGCATCATGGTAAATCTCCTCTGTACCTTTTCCAATGCTTCCACATCCTTCCTGTAGTGAGGCGACAAGAACTGAGACACAGTACTCCAAGTGTAGCCTAACTAGAGTTCTATAGAGTTGCAGCATTACCTCCCGAATCTTAAATCATATCCCTCGACTTATGAAAGCTGACACAACATAAGCTTTCTTAACTACCCTATGTACCTTTGAGGCACCTTTCAGTTATCTGCGGACATGTTCCCACAGATCCCTCTGTCATCCACACGACCAAAAATCCTGCCATTGACTTTGCACTCTTCCTTGGAGTTTGTCCTATCAAAGTGTATCACCTCACACTTTTCCGGGCTGAACTCCATCTGCCAATTCTCAGCCCACTTCTGCATCCTATCAATGTCTCTCTGCAATCTTTGACAATCCTCTACACTATCTACAACACCACCAACCTTTGTGTCGTCTGCAAACTTGCCAACCCACCCTTCTAACCACACATCGAGGTCGTTTTAAAATCACGAAAAGTAGTGGTCCCAGAACTGATCCCTGTCGGACACCACCAGTCACAACCCTCCAATCCGAATGTCCATCCTCTACCACGACCCTCTGCTTTCTGCAGGCAAGCCAATTCTGAATCCACCTGGCCAACCTTCCCTGGATCCCATGCATTCTGACTTCCTGAATGAGCTTACCGTATGGAACATTTTCAAATGCCTTACTAAAATCCATGTAGATCGCATCCACTGCACTACCCTCATCTATATGCCTGGTCACCTCCTCAAAGAACTCTATCAGGCTTGTTAGACACGATCTGCCCTTCACAAAGCCATGCTGACTGTCTCTGATGACACCAATTTTCTCTAAATGCACATAGATACCATCTCCTAGAATCTTTTCCAACAACTTTCCCACCACAGACTTAAGGCTCTCTGGTCTATAATTACTCGGACTATCCCTACTAACTTTTTCTGAACAGGGGGACAACATTCGCCACTCTCCAAACCCCCGGTACCATTCCCGTGGACAACGAGATCATGAAGATCCTAGCCAAAGGCTCAGCAATCTCTTCCCTCGCCTTTATCCGGAGATCAGTTTGCTGTTGATTCAGATCGGAGAGATGGGTGTTCAGGATGGAGTTTTGATATTCGAGGACTGACAATTTACTTTCGAGGATGGATAGGTTGTTGTTAAGGACATAAATATTATTGAGTCAGGGGTCCTGGAGACAGCCAGGCGGGAATTCTCGGCTTTAAGGGATGAATCCAACTCACTTACCTGAAGTCGACATTCCTGCTGCGTCCTGTTCATCTCCTGATATTGTTCCCAAAATTCCTGGTGGTCTCGCTCGCAGGTGATCAGAGATTGTCGAATCTGTGATACTGAGAGTGATAGTGAGTAGTGTGTTCGCTGTCATGCGAGTGGCTTGTCGGTATCACGGTGAGTGGCGTGCAGGTGTCACGGTGAGTGGTGTATCGGTGTAACACTGAGGCGTTATCGGCATCACTGCGTGCGACGTGTCGGTGTGACGATGAGGTACGTGATATTGTCACATTGAATAGTGTGTCGGTGTCACGGTGAATAGTGTGTCTGTGTCACGTTGAGCGGCGTGTCCGTGTCACTGTGGTGCTACTTTCACGTTTCACTCCACACTGTTACTTCACGGTCTGACTCCTCTCGGACCCCGTTCGACTCACCATGGATCGAGAGCCCGGTAACTATCGCGAAACAGATGGACGTAACTGTGCAGAGTAGGCAGATCTTACGGTACGGTCTATTTCCGATGTTCTCTTTCGATTCCTGTTCCTGCAAACCTGTAGAGAGACCATTCAGTGTGTGCATGAATTCAGCCGTTACTCCCTCTGGGTCTCCCTACCACCCACCATCCGCCCACTCTCCTTCCACCACGATCATCCCTCCCTCTGTCAATCTAATCTACTGTCAGCCGTAATCGCTGAGGGTCCAAATTCCTTGACTTGGGAAAGGCTGACAGATGTCTGTCACATTCCAGAGATCAGTCCGATCTCACCTGAGCCTCCTCTACTCCAGAGGAAGCAACCCAGGTGTCCGACCTCTCGTTGTGAAACATTCCTTCGAATCCACGACACCCCTCTGCCCATCAACGCTGTTTAGGGTCTTGGCTTTATTCGTGTGCCCCTTCTTTCTCCTGACCTACCAAAGTGCAAATGTTTAGGTTTGCCCGGGTTAAACTACATCTGCCCGGTCTCCAACAGGTCGATATCGCACTGAATTATTTACCAGTCTTCTCCGCTCCCTACAACACCACCTCTGGCCGTAACATCTGCAAACCTACTAACCAACCCATCTACATTTTCATCCATATCATTTGTAAACATCACAGACAAGAGAGGTCCCAGTTACATCCATAGATACATTTCACTTCATTACAGTAGAACAAGGTCAATCAGTAACAGAACGCAGAGTGAAGTGTCACAGTTCCGGAGAGAGTGCAGTGCAGGTAGTCAATAAGGTGCAAGCGGCCACGACGAGGTTGATCGTAAGATCAAGAGTCCATCTGACCGTTAGTAAAGGAGGGAGCTAGTAAAGAAGTTAAGAAACAGGACCTCAAAGGTTGTAATCTCGGGATTACTGCCTCTGCCACGTGACAGCAAGTATAGGGATAGAATGAGGTGGAGGGCAAATGCTTGGCTGAGGGATTGGAGCAGGAGGGAGGGAATTAGACTTCTGGATCACTGGGACTTCTTCTGGGGCAGGTGCAGAAGAAATGAGGGGCTGCATTTGAATCCGAGGGGGACCAATATCCCGGCAGAAAGATTTGCTGAGGCTTTAGGGGAGAGTTTAAATTAGAATTTCTGAGGGTGGGAACTAAACCGAAGTGACGGAGGAAAGGGAGGTTGGCTCACAAATAGAGGATGCTGCGAGTCCATGCGAAAGGGAGGATAGGCAGATGATAGAGAAGGTACGCTCTCTGACCGATGGTTTGAGATGTGTCTATTTTAATGCGAGGAGTATTATGAAGAAAGCGGATGGGCTTAGAGCATGGATCATCACTTGGAGCTACGATGTTGTGGCCATTACAGAGACTTGGATCGTGCAGGGGCAGGAATCGCTACTTCAAGTGCCAGGCTTCAGATGTTTCAGAAAGGATAGGGGGGAGGCAAAAGAGGTGGGGGCGTGGCACCGTTGATCAGAGATGGTGTCACGGTTGCAGAAAAAGAGGAAGTCATGGAGAGGTTGTCGACAGAATCTATGTGGGTGGAAGTTAAGAATAGGAAGTGGTCAATAACTTTACCGTTTTTTTTATAGACCACCCAATCGTAAGAGGGATATGGAGGAGCAGATAGGGAGGAAGGTTCTGGAAAGGAGGAATAATAACAGGGTTGTTGTGGTGGGAGATTTTAATTTCCCAAGTAATGATTAACATCTGACTGGAGTGAGGGGTATAAATGGGGTAGAAGTTGTTAGGAGTGTTCAGGAGTGTTTCTTGACATAATATGCAGATAAGCCTGCAAGAGGAAAGGAAGTACGTGATCTGGTTTTGGGAAATTAAACTTGTCAGGTGTCAGGTCTGTCGGTGGGAGAGCTTTTCGGAGATAGTGGTCACAATTCTATCTCCTTTAGAAACATAGAAACATGGAAAATAGGTGCAAGAGTAGGCCGTTCGGCCCCTCGAGCCTGCACCGCCATTCAGTACGATCATGGCCGATCATCCAACTCAGATCCCTGTATCTGCCTTCTTTCCATACCCACTGATTCCTTTAGCCACAAGGGTTATATATAACTCCTTCTTAAATATAGCCAATGAACTGGCCTCAACTGTTTCCTGTGGCAGAGAATTCCACAGATTCACCACTCTGTGTGAAGACGTTTCTCCTAATCTCGGTCCTAAAAGGCTTCCCCTTTATCTTCAAACTGTGACGCCTCGTTCTGGACTTCCTCGACATCGGGAACAAACTTTCTGCATCTAGCCTGTCCAATCCCTTTAGGATTTGAACGTTTCAATAAGATCCCCCCTCAATCTTCTAAATTCCAACGAATATAAGCCTAGTCGATCCAGTCTTTCATCATATGCCATACCAGGTATCAATCTGATGAATCTTCTTTGTACTCCCTCAAAGGCAAGAATGTCTTTCCTCAGATGAGGGGACTAAAACTGCACACAATAGTCCAGGTGTGGTCTCACCAAGGCCTTGTACAACTGCAGTAGTACCTCCCTGCTCCTGTACTCGAATTTCTTGCTCTGAATGCCAGCATACCATTCGCCTTTTCACCGTCTGCTGCACATGAGTGCCCACTTTCCATGACTGGTGTATAATGACACCCACGTCTCGTTGCACCTCCTCTTTTCCTAATCGGCCACCATTCAGATAATAATCTGTATTCCTGTTTTTGCCACCAAAGTGGATAACCTCACATTTATCCACATTAAATTGCATCTGCCATGAATTTGCCCACTCACCTAACCCATCCAAGTCACCCTGCATCCTCTTAGCATCCTCCGCACAGCTAACACTGCCGCCCAGCTTCGTGTCATCCGCAAACTTGGAGATGCTGCATTTAATTCCCTCGCCTATGTCACAAATAAATATTGTAAACAACTGGGGTCTCAGCACTGAGCCTTGCGGTACCCCACTAATCACTGCTTGCCATTCTGAAAAGGTCCTGTTTATTCCCACTCTTTGCTTCCTGTCTGCCAACCAATTCTTTATCCACATCAATACCATACCCCCAATACCGTGCGTTTTAAGTTTGCAGACTAATCTCCTATGTGGGACCTTGTCAAAAGCCTTTTGAAAATCCAAATATACCACATCCACTGGTTCTCCCCCATCCACTCTACAAGTTACATCCTCAAAAAAATTATATGAGATTCGTCAGACATGATTTTCCTTTCATAAATCTATGCCGACTTTGTCCGATGATTTCACCACTTTCCAAATGTGCTGTTATCACATCTTGGATAACTGACTCTAGCATTTTCCCTACCACCGATGTTAGGCTAACCGGTCTATAATTTCCCGGTTCCTCTCTCCCTCCTGTTTTTAAAAAGCGGGGTTACATTAGCCACCCTACAATCCTCAGGAACTAGTCCAGAAACTAATGAGTTTTGAAAAATTATCACAAATGCATCCACTATTTCTTGGGCTACTTCCTTAAGCACTCTGGGATGCAGACCATCTGGCCCTGGCGATTAATCTGCCTTTAATCCCTTCAATTTACCTAACACCACTTCCCTACTAACATGTATTTCCCTCAGTTCCTCCATCTCACTAGACCTTCAATTCCCTACTATTTTCGGAAGATTATTTATCTCCTCCTTAGTGAGGACAGAACCTAAGTAGTTTTTCAATTGTTCTGCCATGTCCTTGTTCTCCATAATGGATTCACCTGCTTCTGTCTTTAAGTGACTTACATTTTTCGGAACCAATCTTTTTCTTTTCACATATCTATACAAGCGTTTACAGTTTTTTTTTTTAATGTTCCCTGCCAGTATTCTCTCATAATCTCTTTTTCCTTTCCTAATTAAGCTCTTTGTCCTCTTCTGCTGGACTCTGAATTTGAATTTCTCTCAGTACTCAGTTGAGTCGCTTTTTTTTCTGGTTAATGTGTATGTTTCTTCTTTGGAATTGATACTATCCTTAATTTCTCTTGTCAGCCACGGGTGCACTACCTTCCCTGATTTATTCGTTTGCCAAACAATTGTTGTACTTTTCCAAGCGATCTTTATCACAGCATTGGAGAGGGATAGGAACAGACCAATCAGGGAAACATTTGATTGGAGTAAAGGGAAATATAAGGCTATCAGGCCGGAACTTGGAAGTATAAATTGGAAACAGGTGTTCTCGGGGAAACGGACGGAAGAAATGTGGCAAATGTTCAGGGTTTATCGCTGTGGGGTTCTGAGTAGGAACGTTCCAATGAGACATGGAAGTGACGGTTGGTACAATATCCGTGTTGTAAAAGGCTGTTGTAAATCTGGTCAAAAATAGCTGACGAAACGCTCAAAAACTTGGTAATGATTTTTATAAATGATCTCGATGAGATGAGTTAGTAAATTTGCTGATGATACAAAGGTCGGGGGTGTGGTAGATAGTATAGAGGGCTGTCAGAGGTTACAACGGGACATTGACAGGATGTAACACTGAGATGAAACGTGGAAGATGGAGTTTAACCCAAATACGTGTGAGGTGTTTCCTTTGGTGGGTCCAATATCATGGCAGAATATAACATTAATGGTAAGACTCTGGGCAGTGCCGATGATTAGAGGGTTCTTGGGGTCCGAGTCCATCGGCCACTCAAAGTTGCTACGCAGGCTGACTCTCTGGTTAAGAAAATATACGGTTCATTGTCCTTCGTGCGTCTGAGTTTAAGAGCCGAGAGGTAATTTTGCAATTATATAGGGCCTTGGTCAACCAGACTGTGCTCAGTTCTGGTCGCCTGACTACAGGAAAGATGTGGAATCCACAGAAAGGGTGCAGAGGAGATCTACAACGATGTTTCCTGGACTGGGGAGCTTGCCTTATGAGAACAGGCTGAATGAACTCAGCCTTTTATCCTTGGAACGACGGAAGACAAAGGTGACCTGATAGAGGTCTCATCTATTCTCGAACTGGGAATCATTAGGGTCAATTGTGCGCTTGTCCTGAGATGTCTCGACAGGACTGGACACATCAGCAAAAACAAAAAAGTCAACCTCTATAAGTCCGGACCCGGTGCCCAGAGACGGTCATGAAATTAATTTCACATCAGATTCAGCTGGGGACAGAACATTAAGGGCCAGAAACAGACTGAAGCTCCGTCCACATCGTCCTATCACAGACTCCCGGGCTCAGAATCAAAATGAGGCTCCCTCCACACTCTCTCATCACAGCCATCCGGAATCGCACACAGTTAAGTTCCCTCCACACCATCGCGTTACGAACACCCGGGGTCAGACACAGAGTGAAACTCCCACTACACCGTCCCATGACACACTCCTGGGGTCGGACTCAGAATGTAGCTCCCTGCACGCCATACAAGCACACACTCCCGGGGTCAGATACGGAGTGAAGCTCCCTCCACACCGTCCCATCACACACTCCCGGGGTCAACATGAAGTTGAAGCTCCCTCCACACCGTCCCATCACACACACCGGAAGACAGGCGGAATAAAGCTCCCTCCACACCATCCCATCACACACACCCGAGGACAGACACAGAGTGTAGCCTCCTCCACACCGTCCGATCACACACTCCCGGGGTCAGACACAGAGCGAATCTCCCTCCGCGCCATCCCATCACACACTCCTGGGGTTAGACACAGAGTGAAACCCCTTCCACACCGTCCCATCACACACACCCGACGTCAGACGCAGAGTGAGTCTCTCTCCACACCGTCCCATCAAACGCGTCCGGGGTCAGACACGGAGAGAAGCTCCCTCCACACAGTCCCATCACACACTCACATGGTCAGACACAGTGAATCTCTCTCTCCACGTCTTTCTGCCCCTCTTACCTCGGGAAGGAGACCGTGAATCCGTTTTTGTGAACTTCTCATTCCCGGAAGTCTCGCTGTCGTCCGTCCTATGGAAGATTCTCTGCGATCTGAGCTCTGACAGGGGAAGCAACCGTTGTCAGAGGATGCCCGTGCTGACAGGGGGTCAGACCGACGCCAGCAAACACCAGATGAAGGGCTGATAAAGACAGAGGCAGAGAGCAGGGGGAGGAAATGCCGGACAGAACGTAGATTGAGGGTGTGAGAGCGGTTGTTCTCTAGAGGTGAGAGTAGCGGAGGTAGGAGTTTTGAGATTGGGGAGAAGGAGGTGGAGGGGAGAATGAGGGAAGGTTGCGGGAGGTCGGAGAGAGAGAATTCGGTGACAGGGGGCAGAAATGGGGAGCGGAGAGACAGAAAGTGAGGTTCAGATGGAGAGGGATGAAACAGCGGGGGATATTTGAGGAGAAATTAGGGGAGAGAGGGGGAAAGCAGAGGGCAAGCTGACGGGGGAAAGAAAGAGAGAGATAGAAAGGGCCATGGGGTGGGGGGGGGTGAAGAGTATGACGGAGAGGAGAGAGAATGCTGCAGAGAGGGAGGAGGATGCAAGGGAGGGACGATGGAGGTTGTAGAAAGAGAAGGGAGGGAGAAATGGGTACAAGAAGGGGATTACTGAGGGATGCAATGAGTGAAGAATTAGAAACGGATGGCGGGATATGTGTCACACATGCAGAGCATCTATTGTCCGGGAGAATTTTAACCCCACGACACAACCACCCACTCCCCCATCCCCACCCGCGGCTTGTTCCGGCTTTAGGTAGCCGGACCCTCCCACTGCTCTGCTCATCGTTGGGGATTCAGACCCTCTGTGCGCGGGAATCCACGGCCCCAGGATAAATACCCAACACCCACCGAAATAAGCGAGCCCCTCCCTCCAAGTGAAAGGAACAACTCCTCACAGTCTCTCTCTCTCTCTCTCTCTCTCTCTCTCTCTCTCTCTCTCTCTCTCAAGTACACACTCTCGCCGTCAGACACAGAGTGAATCTCCCTCCGCACCGTCCTATCACACACTCCCGGAGTCAGGCACAGAGTGAATCTCCCTCCACACCGTCCCATCGCGCACTTTGGGTCAGATACAGAGTGAAGCTCCCTCCACAAGCTCCCATCACACAGTCCCGGGGTCAGAAGCGAAGTTCATCTCACTCCACACCTCCCCATCACACACACCCCGTGTCAGACACAGAGAAAAGCTCCTTTCACTCCGTCCCATCACACACACAGCGAAAGTCAAACACAAAGTAAAGCTTCCTCCACACCGTCCCATCACACAGTCACGGAGTCAGACACAGAGAGCATCTCCCTCCACACGGTCCCATCACATACTCCCGGGGTGAGACACGGAGTGAAATTCCCTCTACACCGTCCCGTCACACACTCACGGAGTCAGAAACAGATTGACTTTCTCTCCCCAAGACTTTCTGACGCTCTTACCTCGGGAAGGAGACGGTGAGTCCGTTCTTGTGAACTTCAGATTCACGTAAGTCTCGCTGTCGTCCATCCAGTAGGATTCTCTGCGTTCTGAGCTCTGAAAGGGGAAGCAACCGTTGTCAGAGGAAGCCGGTGTTGTCACGAGGTCAGACCGACACCAGCAAACACCAGAAGAAGGGATGATAAAGAGAGAGGCCGAGAGCAGCGGGAGGAAGTGCCGAGCAAGACGTAGATTGAGGGTATGAGAGCGGGTGTTCTCCAGAGGTGAGAGTGGCAGGGGGAGGAGTTGTGAGAGAGGGGAAAAGGAGGGGGAGCGGAGAATGAGGGAAGGTTGTGGGAGGTCGGAGAGAGAGAAATGGGTGACAGGGGACAGAAACGTGCGAGCCGAGAGAAACAAGGGGGAGTATCAGATGTAGGAGTGAATGGGTATAGAGAGGGAGGAAAGAGCGGGGGATATTTGAAGGGAAATTAGGGGAGTGAGGGGGAAAGCTGAAGGCGATCTGACGGGGAAAGAAAGAGAGAGAGAGAGAGAGAGAGAGAGAGAGAGAGAGAGAGAAAGGGACATGGAGGGGCCGAGGAGTATGAGAGGGAAGAGACAGCGTGCAGCAGGGAGGGAGGAGGAATGCAGTGAAGGGACTCTGGAGGGGGGAGAAAGGGAAGGGAGGGAGAAAGGAGTGGAAGAAGGGGATGAGTGAGGGATGCAATGACTGAAGAAGGAGTGAAAGACGGAGGGATATGCGTCACTCATGCAGAGCACCTATTGTCCGGGAGAATTGTATCCGCTCCACCGCCCACACCCCCCACCCGCGGTTGGATCCTGGTTTGATCGTCAGGCCCTCCCACTGTTCTGCTCATCGCCGGGGATTTAAGCCCTCTGTTGTCCGCAGAAAGCATAAACACCCAACACCCACCGAAGCAAGCAGGTCCGCTCCCTCCGAATAAAATTAACTCTTCTTCACAGACTCTCTCTCTCCCCCCCCTCTCTCTCTCTCTCTCTCTCTCTCTCTCTTTCTCTCTCTCTCTCTCTCTCTCTCTCTCTCTCTCTCTCTCTCTCTCTCTCTCTCTCTCTCTCTCCCTCTCTCTCACACACACACTCATTCTCTCTCAAATTTACACCAAATGTACACCGGAAGAAGTCGCGAAAAACAGATTGTCCCTTTTTAAACTGTGCAGTGTTTAACAAAGAACATAGGTCTGTAGACATTCTATTTAAAAACGCTATCGCGAGGAAATCTGCAAATGCAGGTATTTCAAGCAACATTTATGTGTGTTGCAAGTGGACATTGAAGTTTACAGGAAACCAACGCGCGCTGATCTGTACCTACGGTTTGACTCTCATCTCCAATTAGAGTATAAATTGGGGGTTCTCAGTATTTCAGAGAAGTTCGGAAAGCGTGCGGCTACACTGACTGGTTCTTCATTAAAACAGAGAAAAAAATAGCTGGGACGTCAGCCCAACAGAGGGAGTTCAGGAGCCCTCTCAAACACCCTCCATTACTTCCTGTCTGTCCTTTTCGCTCTCTGCATAAGTCACTGTCTCCCTACCTATCCCCATGATATACCTATCCCACTTGAGGTTCGCAACTCTCTCCCGCTCTCTCTCTCTCTGGACACACTCTCGCCGTGTGCCTTTCCATCTCACTTCCCTCCTCACTAAGCCTTCTCTTTCTATCCCCACACCCTCTGAAACCCACCCTCACTCTGCCCATTCTCCCCCGCGCACACTGAATTTGGCACGTTTGCAGACGGCAGAAATTTTAGTAGTGTTGTAGACAGTGTAGAGGATTGTCGAGGACTACAGAGAGAAAATGACAGGATGCAGAAGTGGTCTGAAAAGGGGTAGATGCACAAGTACCCAGATCCCCTGAAAGTTGCCTCACAGGTGGATAGGATAGTTAAGAGAGCTTATGGGGTGTTGGCTTTCATAAGTCGAGGGATAGAGTTTAAGAGTCGCGGGGTAATGATGCAGCTCTACAAAACTCTGGTTAGGCCGCACTTGGAGTACTGTGTCCAGTTCTGGTCATCTCACTATAGGAAGGATATGGAAGCATTGGAAAGGGTACAGAGGAGATTTACCAGGATGCTACCTGGTTTAGGGAGTATGGATTATGATCAGAGATTAAGGGAGCTAGGGCTTTACTCTTTGGAGAGAAGGAGGATGAGAGGATACTTGATAGAGGTATAGGAGATATTAAGAGGAATAGATAGAGTGGATAGCCAGCACCTCCTCCCCAGGGCACCACTGCTCAATACAAGAGGACATGGCTTTAAATAAGGGGTAGCAATGTATTTTACTCAGAGAGTGGTTGGTGCGTGGAATGCACTGCCCGAGTCAGTGGTGGAGGCATATACACTCGTGAAGTTTAAGAGACTACTAGACTGGTATATGGAGGAATTTAAGGTAGGGTGTTATATGGGAGGCAGGGTTTGAGGGCCGGTACAACATTGTGCGCCGAAGGGCCTGCACTGTGTTCTACCATTCGATACATCTATCTAGCTATCTCTTTCTCTCTCTCCCTTTCTCTCTCCCTTTCTTTTTCTCTCTCTCTCTCTCTCCCCCTCTCTCCCTCTCTCTCTCTCTCTCTTTCTCTCTCTCTCTCTCTCTCTCTCTCTCTCTCTCAAATCTGTACCAAATTTACACCAGCATAATTCGCTAAAAACAGACAGCCGTTTTTAGACTATGCAGTGCTTAACAAATAATATGGACACGTGGCTATTGAAGTTTCCACG
This sequence comes from Mobula birostris, assembly GCF_030028105.1. Taxonomy (NCBI): domain Eukaryota; kingdom Metazoa; phylum Chordata; class Chondrichthyes; order Myliobatiformes; family Myliobatidae; genus Mobula; species Mobula birostris. The sequence goes on from NC_092382.1 coordinate 104,735,264, forward strand.
AAACCAGCGCAGACTGAACGGTATCTGCGGTTTGACGCTCATCTCCAATTAGAAAATAAGTCGGCGGTTATCATTTTTTCAGAGAGGCCTTGAAAGCGTGCGCCTGCACTGACTGGGCCGACATGGAACCGCTACCTCCCCAGCTATCACTCATTAATGTCCCTATCCCGCTTCAACTTTCCATCTCATTTCCCCCATCACTGAACCTTTTCTTTCTGTCTCCCCACCCTCTCTTCCCCACTTTCTTTCTTCTCACTCTTTCCTGCTCACATTGATTTATCTCCTTACGGAAACAAACGCTCCCGAAGGCAGACACACAGATCAGCTCCTTCCACACCGGAACATCACACGGTCCAAGAATCAGGCAGAGTGAATCTCCCACCACGCTGTGCCATCACACACTCCCAGGGTCAGAAGCAAAGTGAACCTCACTCCACACCGTTCCATTCCACATTCCCGGGGTCAGACACAGAGTGAATCTCCCTCCGCACCGTCCCATCACACACTCCCGGGGTCAGGCACAGAGTGAATCTCCCTCCACACCGTCCCATCACACACTCCCGGGGTCAGACACAGAGCGAATCTCTCTCCACACCGTCCCATCACACACTCCCGGGGTCAGACACAGAGTGAATATCCCTCCACACCGTCCCATCACACCCTCCCCCCCCCGGGGTCAGACACACAGAGTGAATCTCCCTCCACACCGTCCCATCACACACTCCCGGGGTCAGACACAGAGTGAATCTCCCTCCACACCGTCCCATCACACACTCCCGGGGTCAGACACAGAGTGAATATCCCTCCACACCGTCCCATCACACACTCCCGGGGTCAGACACAGAGTGAACCTCCCTCCACACCGTCCCATCACACACTCCCGGTGTCAGACACAGAGTGAATATCCCTCCACACCGTCCCATCACACACTCCCGGGGTCAGACACAGAGTGAATCTCCCTCCACAACGTCCCATCACACATTCCCGGGGTCAGACACAGAGTGAAGTTCCCTCCACACCGTCTCATCACACACTCCAGGGGTCAGACACAGAGTGAATCTCCCTCCGCACCGTCCCATCACACACTCCCGAGGTCAGACACAGAGTGAATCTCCCTCCACACCGTCCCATCACACACTCCCGGGGTCAGACACAGAGTGAATCTCCCTCCACACCGTCCCATCACACACTCCCGGGGTGAGACACACAGAGTGAATCTCCCTCCACACCGTCCCATCACACACTCCCGGGGTCAGACACAGAGTGCATGTCCCTCCACACCGTCCCATCACACACTCCCGGGGTCAGACACAGAGTGAATGTCTCTCCACACCGCACCATCACTCACTGATGGGGACAGAAAGAGAGTGAAGCTCCCTCTTCAGCGTCGCATTAGATACTCCCGGTGTCAGATACAGAGTGAAGCTCCCTCCATACTACCCCAACACACACTCCCGGGGTTCGGCACAAAGTGATGCCCCCTTCACACCGACCCAGCTCACACTCCTGGGGTAAGACACAGAGTGAAACTCCTTCAGATCGGCCCAGCACACATACCCAGTGTCAGACACAGAGTAAATCTCCCTACACAGCGTCCCACCACACACACACGGGGTCAGACAAAGAGTGAATCTCCCTCCACTCCATCTCATCACACACTCTCGGGGCCAGACACAGAGTGAATCTCCCTCCACACCACCCCATCACACAGTCCCAGTGTCAGATGCAGAGTGAAGCTCCCTCCACAACGTCCCATCACACAGTCCAGCGGTCAGAAGCAAAGTGTAGCTCACTCCTCTCCACCCGATCACACACTCCCGGGTTCAGACACAGATTGAAGCTCTCTCCACACGGTCCCATCACACACCCCCGGGTTCCGACACAGAGTGAAGCTCCCACGTAAATATCCCATCACACACTCCCACAGTCAGACACAGAGTGACGGGACGGTCTGAGGAGATATTCGCTCTATCTGTGACGCCGGGATTGTGCGATAGGAGGGCGTGGCGTGGGATTCACTCTGTGTCTATCCACGGGAGTGCGTGATTGGACAGTGTGGAGGGAGTTTCACTGTGTATCTGTCCACGGGAATTTGTGATGGGACGGTGTGGAGGGAGATTCACTCTGAGTGTTACCCCGGTGGTGTGTGCTGGGACGGTGTGGAGGGAGATTCACTCTGTGTCTGATCCCGGGAATTTGTAATCGGACGGTATGAAGGGAGCTTTACTCTGTGTCTCACACTGGGTGTATGTTATGGGACGGTATGGAGGGAATTTCACCCTGTCGTACACCGGTAGTTGGGATTTTCGGTGTGGAGGGATCTTCACTGAGTTTGTGACCCTGGGAGTGTGTGATGGGATGGTGTGGAGGGAGTTTCACTGTGTGCCCGAAGCCGGCAATGTGTGATGGAACGGCGTGGAGGGCGCTTCACTCTGTGTATGACACTAGGTTTGTGTTGCGGGACGGTGTGGAGGGAGTTTGACTCTGCGCCTGACCCCGAGAGTGTGTGATGGGACAGTGTGGAGGGAGGTTCACTCTGTGTCTGACCCCGGCGGTTTGTGTTGGGATGGCGGGGAGCGAGTTCCACTCTGTGTTTGATCACGAGAATGTGTGATGGGGCGGCGTGCAAGGCGATTCTCTCTGTGTCTGTCTCCGCGAGTGTGTGATGGGACAGTCGCCTTTATTGTGGGCCGAAGGGCCGATATTACTCTCTCTTTCTCTGAAATATACACCAAATTTACACCAGAAGAATTCGCTAAAAACAGATTGCCCTTTTTAGACTACGCAGTGATTAACAAAGAAAACGGACATGTGGCTATTGAAGTTTATAGGTAACCAATGCTGTCTGAGGGGCTGGACGCTCATCTGCAATTAGAAAATAAGTCGGCGATTATCAGTTTTTCAGAGAAGTCTTGAAATGACGTGCCTAAACTGACTGGGCCTACATCAAACCACTACATCCATATCTATCACCCATGAATGTATCTAACCCATTTCAATTTCGCAGCTCAACTGCTCCCTCCATCTCTGTCCCCTCTCTCTCCCTAAACCTTTCCATCTCATTTTCCCCATCAGTGAGGATTCTGTTTATGTCTCCCCACCTCGCTACCCCACTTTCTTTTTTCTCGCCCTCTCCCGCTCACACCGATCTTTCACCTGACGGAAATGTGACAGGGTCGTTTCCAGGAAAGGTGCCGCCGGCTGAACAGCTGGGATAGGTTACATTCTCCACACTAAGGACGGAGGCGGAAGGAGAGGGGGTGAGTTGGAAATAACGGTGGAAGGTTGGAGAAGACGGTGGTGGTTGTCGTGGCGATGTGCTGGACCAGGTGTGTGCGTGTGTCTGTGTGTGTGTGTGTGTGTGTGTGTGTGTGAGTGTGTGTGATAGAGACAGAGAGAGAAAGGGTGAAAGGGAGAGAGAGAGAGAGAGTGTGTGAGAGAGAGAGAGAGAGAAAAAGGGAGGGAGAGAGAGAGAGAGACAGAGAGAGAGAAAGGGAGAGAGGGAGAGAGA